>NC_089764.1:31611235-31616235 GCF_040412425.1 Macrobrachium rosenbergii | reverse complement strand
AGGAGAAACATAAAAATATAAAGTTAATTCTTCCTCCGAATGACACACCTCATAAATATCTCGTGATGTTCCATGAAAGAAATAATGGTTTTGTGATGCCTCGTGATTTTGTCCTTGAATTTTAATAATAATTTAATAATAATAATAATAATAATAATAATAATAATAATAATAATAATAATAATAATAATATTCTCAGCTTGAGCCTTAGTTGTTGTTGCTGGTTTTAATAATAATTTAATAATAATAATAATAATAATAATAATAATAATAATAATAATAATAATAATAATAATAATAACATTCTGAGCTTGATCCTTAGTTGCGGTTGCTGGTTTTAATGAAATAATAATAATAATAATAATAATAATAATAATAATAATAATAATAATAATAATAATAATAATAATAATAATAATAATAATTTAGATACACACTGCATTTGATATCACGAAAAATATTTCAGTGAAATCACATAAGGTATTTGAAAGGAACCTTATATACAATCTATTCTATCAACGTTCTAATGCGCTTTAAATGTGACTTCATTTATCACCTTAAATAAGTAACTGATAGGGGGAACAGATACCTATCCTTTTTGCTGTCAAATTCCGTTTCAGCGCTGAATGACCTCGTAGGTCCCAGTGCTTGGCCTTTGGCCTAAATTCTATATTCAGTTCAAGTCAATTGACAGCTGGTTTTAAAATTCCTCTTCAAAATAATTTCATTCAATTAGTGTCATTTTATTTTCGTATGTACGATTAATGTTGTCATTAAATCAGCCCCGCCTCATTGAATAATTAATTTTCATATTGTTTTTATTTCTGGCTGTTAATTGTCATATTATAATATGCTTTACATTGACGATCCCCAAAAATAAATCACTTAAATTATATTCTTCAGGTGGGTGTTGTTAATTTTCATTACGATTCTTTGTGTTATCAGGTATTTTAATCTTCATTGTTTTATTTGGCTTTAATTATCATATTATAATATATATATATATATATATATATAAATTATATTCTTATATATAATTATATTACGATTATTTATATATATATATTTAGTTATTATTTAATATATATATATATATATATATATATATATATATATATGTATATATATATATATATATATATATATATATATATATATATATATATATATATATATATATATATATATATATATATATATATATATATATGCTGTATATATACATATATATAGATACTGTATATACATACATACATACATACACACACACATATATATATATATTAATATATATATATATATATATATTATATATATATATATATATATATATATATATATATATATATATATATATATATGTATGTACTATATATATGCATGTATATATATACATATATAAGTATGTATGTATATATAGTTTAGCCTAAATCTACATTCTACTTTATATTTCAGAATTTTGATTAATTTCATCTCCTCTCTAAGAAAAATAAAACAGTCTTTTTTTTTTTTTTACATATGTCTATATATAAGTGTGAGATGATGGGGTATGATGGTGAATGAATGGCTGACCAAGCTGTGTAAGGTGGTTTTTGGCGTGGGAATGTTAGGCCCATGAACTCCTCCCAACTAGCTAACATACCAAAGTTGAATAAGTACCAGGTATCCAATTTATGGACAAGTATCTCTAGGGAATCGAACGCGGATTCTCTCTTGTGTTTTGCAGTAATTATCAGCAAAGAAATAGTCTACTAACTTTCGTTATTACTTTGTAATCTAATACTTCTTTACATAATCACAACACAGGATGCAGGTGCGACTATGCTTTTAACTCCTAATCAGCCTGCCATACAAATCTTTCGCTATAATGAACTTAGCGTTTCAAAGCCTGGAGTTCTAAGCTGCGACTCAAGGATGGAAAATTGTGAGACATCAGGCAGCACTTCGGAACTTCGTACACGAACTTTCTAAAACTCTCTTACCATCAGTTGTCAGTTAACTGAAGACTAGCAAACTGAAGCCTAGTTAGGTCGTGGACGGGACTGTCTGTGCTAATTCCTGGAGTCTTGTGACGCAACTGTTTAAAGAGGATGAGCTGAAAGCTGCCATACTGTACTGTAACCACGACCACGAGGTGATGGTTAAGTTTGAGTCTGGCCCAAGAATTCACGGATACCGAATTGCGAGTTACGTCCACAAAGATGGCTACCGTTTGAGGAAAAGATATTTTCGGTGAACCTGGACGCTGGAATTCCTATTGTCATTCGGAATAAACATGTATTCTTATCGAAAGAGCGAAAATGAATTCATCGTTGAATTTCAGGGAAAATCAAAAACAACTGAATTGGTCTGTTATCTAAACCAGAAGTTCAGGTCTCGTAAAATTGGGTCTGGTAAAATTGGTCTCTGAAATTCCTTTATATACATTTTGATTCAGAAAAGAGAGAATGCGTGATATAATTCAAAAGGCGCATTAAACTCTAAATATAAAGTTTAAATAGCCTAATTATAAAAAAACCCAATCTTTTTAAGTATTTTAAACTGCAGACTAAATAGAGAAGTCGAATTATGCAATACCCTTTTCATCTGAAAACTCCATTTAACTCCAAGCGCAACTTTAAAATCGAGCTTTGATCACGATCATCAAAGCAGCTTTAGAACTCAATTGGTAAAGGATCATTTGATCTGGGATCTTGAAAGTAAATCATAATTGTGATCGACCTGGAAATAAACCCCTAGATTTCTCGGGAACACGTGGACTTTCTTCCCACACTAACAGACGACTCAGGAATTCTTTTTTATTTTTTTCTCACGAATGCCTTGGTGGAGTGCTCTCTCTCTCTCTCTCTCTCTCTCTCTCTCTCTCTCTCTCTCTCTCTCTCTCTCTCTCTCTCTCTCTCTTTCTTTCCCTCTTTCTCTCCCTTAATCTCTCCCCCAATCTCTCTCTCTCATTCTCTCCCTTAATCTCTCCTTCAATCTCTTTCTCTCTCTCTCTCTCTCTCTCTCTCTCTCTCTCTCTCTCTCTCTCTCTTGCTCTCTCTCTCCCGCTTTCTCGTCCTCAATCTCTCTCTCTCTCCCGCTTTCTCTCCCTCTCTCTCTCTCTCTCTCTCTCTCTCTCTCTCTCTCTCTCTCTCTCTCTCTCTCTCTCTCTCAAGATCAATCACCTCTCCATTAGTTCCGTCAATGCTTTTCCGTCTGTAAAACAGGGTTTTGCCAGCTCGTAGCAAATGCGTTCGAGGAAAGCCTTATTTTTTTTTTTTTTACGCATGGAACAAAAATACACTTTAAATGTCAGGTTTTTTTTCTCGAAGTAGGGATGTTTTTTCGTGCCGTTGGTTTCATAATCAGAAGCAGATATTAATTTTTTTTTTTTTTTACATTTTAGTTTTCTATAAAAGAAATCTATTGAGGTGGCTTTGTCTGTCCGTCCGCACTTCTTCTGTCCGCCCTCAGGTCTTAAAAACTACTGAAGCTAGAGGGCTGCAAATGGGTATGTTGATCATCCACCCCCAATCATCAAGCATAACAAATTGCAGCCCTCTAGTCTCGTAGTTTTTATTTTATTTAAGGTTAAAGTTAGCCATAATCATGCTTCTGGCAATTATATAGAATAGGCTATCACCGAGCAGTAGTTAAAGTTTCATAGGCCGCGGCTCATACAGCATTATACCGAGACCACCGAAAGAGAGATATATTTTCGTTGGCCTTGATTATACACTGCAGCGGCTGTACAGAAAAACTTCGGCGCATATTTTACTTGTTTTTTTTTTGTGAAATAGAAAGAAGAACCTCCTGAAGACATTTTAGAGTAATTATGCTCAAAGGACAAAGTGACTGACATCGTCAGTGTAAGTTAACGCCTGGATTATAATTTGACCCATAATATTTGCAGGAATGAGATTATCAACTAAATCGCCAAAACTGTCAAAGCTGCCTTCGTTTTTTCCAGATAACTTAATTTTCGAGCGTCTAAAGAAAAGAATGTTTGTACTGGAGCGTATTTAGCAAGCTGTTTCAATAAATCAGGCCAATATGCTCCTTGAAATACGTACAAATTAATTAAGCAAATTTAGTCTGTGTACAGTTTTAGTAAGCGCGATGACTTTCCATTAAAGAGAAACAAAGCAAATATTTCTTAGTGGCTCTGTAATGTAGATTACTGTGAGAGTTATTTTTCCGTGTGAGTCCTATTTTTTTTAATAGTTCACTGACACCTTTCAATCTGCTCTCTTATGCAGTTCTCCATTAAAAAAAAAACATTCTCCAAAAAAAAAGCTTAAAAATAGCCATAGTCATCTCAAGTTTGTTTATATTTTTCCGTAGGGTGGTAAATCGTTATTTCCGCTACGCAATGTTTTTTTTTTTTATGGCGTATCTTTGAAGCCTCGTTACCAGACGCTTCAGGGGGCTGATCAAAGCAGCGTCTGAATAACGCATATACACACACACACATACACCTACACAGACATATATAGATATATAAATGTGTATATTTACATATACATGTATATATATATATATATATATATATATATATATATATATATATATATATATATATATATGTATGTGTGTGTGTGTGTGTGTGTGTGTGTGTGTTTTAGTAAATTGTGGATGAAAATGAAGAAAAGACTGTGCCATAAAATCATATATATGTATATATATACATGCATACATACACACACATAAACATACAACACACACACACATATATATATATATGTATATATATTAGAAGATTCATAGTCGGATTCCAATGTCAATAATCTAACTCCAAACTCCATCTAGAAAAACCATATTTAAAACATTCGTAATCAGTTTCCAATGTCAATAATCTAACTCCATCTAGAAAAACCATATTCAAAACATGGTAAAGGTCGAAGCTGATTTCCATCAGCATGGTTCTAACCAGTAATTGAATAGGCAGCAAGTGGAAGCTCGTTCTAATTTCATTAACGCTATTAAACGATTGCGTGATTAGCAGAACCGTTTTTTTTTAT
>NC_089764.1:31563735-31608735 GCF_040412425.1 Macrobrachium rosenbergii | reverse complement strand
AATGTGGAGGGATAAATCCGTAGAGTTTAAATGCAGGTTTCCTGCAAATTTGAAATTGAGAAGAATCAGTATAAAATTACCTCGCGTGATGCCTCCACCCTACTTAACAGGACATATTATTATTATTATTATTATTATTATTATTATTATTATTATTATTATTATTATTATTATTATTATTATTATTATTATTATTACAAGGGAAAAGTAAAAAGCAAATAGAAGTTATTAACAAAGATATAAAAAATAAAGGATCATATATTTGCTACCTTTATCTAAAATTGTATCTCTCTCTCTCTCTCTCTCTCTCTCTCTCTCTCTCTCTCTCTGTGTATATACATGTGTATATATGTATATGTAAAGTATGTTTATATATCTATATATATATTAGCATGTACAACAAGATAATGTCCACAGAAGTATTGCTTGTGTAGGTTTGTTAGTCGGAGTCCAGGGGGCCGCACTAGGCATCTGACTAACTCAGACACATTACCATCATTTACAGGTCGCAATTGTTCAATAGCCAGTCTAAATCCGTACCAACTAACCAACCAAAATATCTTAGAACGCCTCAAAAGCTGTTTTAAAACCATTGCCAATTGAATGCAATTCCTATTGAAACTTCTGTTCTGCAAAAGTATTATTGTACGTTTTAAACACACTCCGAGAAATAAGAGTTAATGTACATTCCACTCGTAATGCGACCATTTGCTATCCATTTGTTATAAGCTGCAAGACTGTCTCTCGTCTGAAAGGCAGCAGCAATTCAAGCTGTTACTTATTCATTTGTTTGATTATTCTCTTCCTTGATTTATGACTCGGTTGGTATTTGGTCCCCAATTGTTCTTCGTCTTGCTGAATACGTTCAGCAGTGCTCGAGAAGAGAGTAATTACCGGTAAGGACAGTAACGCTTTACAGTAATAGACGATCGATCTATCTTAGTGTCCGGAACATTTAAAAGGCAGCCTTGCTGGACTTGGCCGGAGAGTAGCGTTCGTCCATTTGTCATGCGTTAATCGCTATATGCTTGTCCGAGAATAAAACACGGTCCTTTGGATTAATCGCTCTATGCTTGTCCCAGAATAAAACGCGGCCGTTAAACCTTTTGTTGTATTTTCAGACCGTCAAATCGTATATGAGATTCATATATTTCCCTGATGGCATTTCTGCCAGAGGGCTTATTTATCTGTGACGCCGTTCTGTTTTTTTTTTTTTTTAGCTTTCTGTGAGAGAAAACTATTGTGCCGGCTTTGTCTGTCCGTCCGCACTTTATTCTGTCCGACCTCAGATCTTAAAAACTACTGAGGCTATAGGGCTGCAAATTGGTATGTTGATCATCCACCCTCCAGTCATCAAACATACCAAACTGCAGCCCTCTAACCTCAGTAGTTTTTATTTTATTTAAGGTTAAACTTAGCCATAATCGAGCTTAAGGCAACTATACAGGATAGGCCACCACCGTGCAGTGGTTAAAGTTTCATGGACCCCGCGGTTCATACAGAGTGATACCGAGACCACCGAAAGATATGTCTTTTCTGGGAGCTTATTTTCAAGTCAGAATGACGCAAGGAAATTGGAAGATCTGTTGTAATTCTTCTTCTTGACTTACAGGAACAAGATGAATCTCTTGGCTTATTTAATGTTTCAGAGGTGTATTTTCAGGCAAGAGAATTTACCACCTCTCTCTCTCTCTCTCTCTCTCTCTCTCTCTCTCTCTCTCTCTCTCTCTCTCTCTCTCTCTCTCTCTCTCTCTCTCTCTCTCTGCATGAGTGCTTGTGCATAAACAAAACCAATTAACCTTATATGATAACTTCACGTGGCAAGAAACAATGTTGTATTTGACAGACTGCTTTAGAGTAATATCTGAACTCTCAATTATATTTCAAGATTTAGGGGACACGAACCTTATCAATCTTCTAGAGTGTTTTTGTGGCCAAAGCGTTTATTGATGTGAATACTTTAATTGGAACATTCGTCCGGCTCACGACTTAATGCATGAGCGATTTAACACGAGCAATATATTGCTCATGTATTAAATCGCAATATAGCAACGTCACAGAGCTTTTGGTCAAGCGACCAGCAGCTGCCTGGCGGAGAATTCTCTTAGTGAAATTACAAAGAAACGGAGTGGACACTGGGCTTTCTGTTGGCGTTGAATGCCTGAATAAACGTATATTTTTTTTTGTATTTCTGTTGAGTGAATTTCTAAATGGGGTACGCGTATCGACTTTTAGTTTTCTGTAAAAGGAAACTATTGTGCCGGCTTTGTCTGTCCGTCCGCACTTAAGTCTGTCCTCACTTCTTCTGTCCGCCCTCAGATCTTTAAAAACTACTGAGGCTAGAGGGCTGCAAGTTGGCATGTTGATCATCCACCCTCCAATCATCAAACACACCAAATTGCAGCCCTCTAGCCTCAGTAGTTTTTTATTTTATTTAAGGTTAAAGTTAGCCATAATCATGCTTCTGGCAACGATATAGGGTAGACCACCACCAGGCAGTGGTTAAAGTTTCATGGATCGCGACTCACACAGCATTATACAGAGACCACCGAAAGATAGATCTATTTTCGGTGTCCTTGATTATACGCTGTAGCGGCTGTACAGAAAACTCGAGTGCGCCGAAAAAAATTCGGCGCATTTTTTACTTGTTTCTTTTTAAGATTGGAAGTTTAAGACATAACAGAACACTTAAGTATGTTAACGTACAGTATTGGTCATCTGACTTAAAATTTTGGATACCCAAATATCCATGGAAGTACGTCATTTAAATTTTATAGGTTGGCTTTGGTATATTTCTCAAGTTGCGTAGTGGTTATCACTGAATTCTTCTTCAACATTTTAATGAGTCTCTGTTTGATAAATTTAAGTTCTGCTCAGATGCATATTTGATGATGTCATGGTTCTACCTGTAGTAGTTTTTGGATTTAATATTCTTTATAAAAATTGAAATTAAAAGTCTTTCTTGTGAAGTTGTTTCAGTATTCACGTCATCACTCCTCTGATACACACACTACATTTATGATATATATATATATATATATATATATATATATATATATATATATATATATATATATATATATA
This sequence comes from Macrobrachium rosenbergii, assembly GCF_040412425.1. Classification (NCBI taxonomy): domain Eukaryota; kingdom Metazoa; phylum Arthropoda; class Malacostraca; order Decapoda; family Palaemonidae; genus Macrobrachium; species Macrobrachium rosenbergii. Next base: position 31,605,651 of record NC_089764.1, on the reverse strand, counting down.
TATATATATATATATATATATATATATATATATATATATATATATATATATACTCTGATTAGTTCCTGATTCTGAAACACAGCATCACTCCTAATCCACCTGTTGTACCTCAGGCTACTCATTTGCATCCTAACATCTTCCCAGACGCCCACACACCAATTACAGCGATTGCCTGAGGCACAAAGGATCCCGATTAACCTCGCAAAAAATCTCGTTTACGTAAATGGTGACGATTCTGCTACGCATCTGTTACGCTTCTGCGTCACGGAAACCAGCAGGTTCCGGGTCGAAAATAACTCCGCTCTGTATTTCTCGTAACAACCAATCAAAACGCTCTTCGCGTTTAAAAGTAATTTTTTATATTAAACTGTACTGCTCGTTATGGCCTGCTTCGTTATGACAAGATTTTGATTGCCGCCCTGTTACCAAATCCATCATTATTCTGCGTCGTTGTATTTGCCTATCAACTTTTTAAAATCTGCTTGATAGGGCATCTTCGTTATCAGAAATTATAAACGGCCAGTTCCGGGGTCACAGGTCACGTGTTGGTTCCAGTCTCACATTGCTCTGACTAGAATCTTCATTATGAAATGTTAAAAGCATTGAATCCCTAAGGTCTTTTGCTGTGTCAAATTCTAGGGACCTAATCTTTGTATTGGCCGTTTCCTGCAGTACCCGGACCCTTGTGTTGTTGATTGAAATTCTGCTGTGGCTATTTTGGGTTTGATCGTCATTAGTAATCGTCTGTTATTGTTCTTGTTGATTAGATGGATTGATACAAGACTTCCGAACATAAGAATTTTCTCTGATTTTCTTTTGAGTTTAGAGTTCAAATAGTTTGCCTTTCTGTTGATGAATTGTAACATAAATTCTAAATCAGCTAAATTCTAAATCAGCTAACAAACTTCTTTGTGCACAACGTGTTTTGAGAAACCTGTACGTTATTTTTACCCTATTTCCATTAAAGATTTCAATCGTGTGGACACCATTTCACCACAACAAAACTTGGAACAACGAATTTCCCGAGTCTTAAATGTATCTCGTTTCTTTTAAGCTTACTGAAAGCACACGCACTCTTCAGTCGCACGAACCAGTAATGAGGCAATTTTGAATCATTCATCCATCTAGGTCTTTAGTATAAGGGAGCTTTCACGTCTCTTACTTAAACCAAATGATTTAGAAACCAGGCTATGAATACATAAACGACAGTTTTCTGAAGAGAAAACGATTGTGCCTGCTTTGGCTGTCCGTCCGCACCTTTTTCTGTCCGCACTTTTTCTGTCCGCCCTCAGATCTTAAAAACTGCTGAGGGGCGAGGGCTGCAAATTGGTACGTTGATCATCCACCCTCCAATCATCAAACATACCAAATTGCAGCCCTCTAGTCTCAGTAGTTTATATTTTATTTAAGGTTAAAGTTAGCCATAATTGTGCGTCTGGCAACGACATAGGCCAGGCCACCACCATTCCGTGGTTAAAGTTTCATGGGCCACGGCTCATACAGCATTATACCGAGACCACCGAAAGATAGATCTATTTTCGGTGGCCTTTATTATACGCTGTACAGAAAACACTTGTTATATTTCCTAGTGACTTCCAATAACCATTACAACGTTATGTTTCGTAATAACTTCAGTACCACATAAAAAGACTGCCGTTTGCAGGTAATCCTTTCGGGAACCAACTCCCTGTCATATTGGCGTATGGCCAATCTCTGAAAGTCCATTAAAGTTGATGTACTAATTGTAATCTACTATTTATAGAAGATCTTTTCGTGATTTTGAGTGTCGGCCATATTGGCCCACGACCATTGAAGTAAATGTATTAAGTGCACTCACTCAAAGTTTAGGAGATTCAGTCCATCGACGCTTTATTTCAAAGCTTTTGATAATCAAATGTAAAAAGTGAGGTCACAAAGTGCTCAGATTCTCTTCGCAGTATGTGATACCGGCCAACCTTAGCGTGCTGGAATGTTTGCTGGTTCAATTATAAGCTTTGAAAAGTAAACTTTGAAGGGCCACTGGAAGGTATAATTAAATCACAGTCATTTTGTTTAAATAGCAGTCTATCTTCTGAGTCATGTCTCGACAAACGAATTTTGACTTTTGGTTCTCCAGCTGATTGACAATAGGAGATATATATATTTCCTAAATGAATCCTGTCGTATTAATGAAAGGAATGTCTGAATATTTCCACCTCAGCTAGGTTTGTTGTTTCAATGTGGATTTCATGCGCGGCTTGAAAATGAGTTACGCGTTGCTTCAAACGCCACAATAGAAACAAAACAAATGAAAAATGCGCACAAGTTTCTTCGGCGCAATCGAGTTTTCTGTACAGCGTACACTCAAGACCACCGAAAACAAATCTATCTTTCGGTGGCCTCGGTATGATGCTGTATGAGCCGCGGCCTACAAAACTCTCAGCTGGCCGTGGTGGCCTCCTGTGTTGTTGCGTTGCCAGAGGCACGATTGTGGGTAACTTTTACCTTAAATAAAATAAAAACTATTGAGGGTAGAGGGCTGTAATTTGGTATGTTTGTTGGCTGGAGGGTGGATGATCAACATACCAATTTGCAGCCCTCTAGCCTCAGCAGTCTTTAAGATCTGAGGGCGGACAGAAAAATTGCGGACAGAAAAAAGTGCAGACGGACAGACTCTCACCGCTTTTATATATATGTATAAGTTGACCCTTAAACATGGCCTGGAATAATAATAATAATAATAATAATAATAATAATAATAATAATAATAATAATAATAATAATAATATAATAAATACAAAATATTTATAAATACATTATTTGTAAATACAGTACTTTACATAAAGATTTTGTATTTTATAAACATATTCACGGGATTGTGAAGAAGATTTATTATTATTATTATTATTATTATTATTATTGAAGGCAATTGCTGCATCAGTTGCATTCAGTTTGTATAGAGTTTATTGAATGCAGCTGACACAGTAATTACCTTCAACAATACCTGTTTGAAAGAGAGTCTACTACCCACATATATTATTATTATTATTATTATTATTATTATTATTGTTATTACAACCCAAGCCACAACCAGCCCAAATGCCATATTAAGGAAAACAACCCAATGTGCAGAAAGTGGAATTAAAAAAGAAGTCAAGGATAAACGACGAAAGCGAAATAAATAAAAAAAAAAACTAGTGAGATAGATATCGACTAAGAAAAACAACAAAGTAAAATAGATTATGTGCGAGACTGACCTCTTTCTTGGAGGGTTAGTCATTGCGAGTGTATTATCCGATTGGGCAGTCGTTTAGATCCATTTTTGTATCCTTTGTTGGTATAATCAAAGTAATATCTTAGGGATCTTATAAATTTTTCATACGGAAACGTCATATGCATTGAATGCTATTCGCGTGACAGCTTTATAGTTTTATGTATGTATGTATGTATATATATATATATATATATATATATATATATATATATATATATATATATATATATATATATATATATATATATATATATATATATATCACTTCTGCCGGAGTGAGCAACATGAATATCTCAAAGCGGAATCACGCCATTGTTGCCCTAAATGGAGCCAAAGAGTGGTGGTTCTGCTTTAGAGTTAAAATGACCGTGCTTGCAATGCGGGTGTTGAAAGGTTAAAGTCGTTTTCACTCGGTCACGTTCTGAGTTATTCGTCTTTTATTCTGTTTGATTTAAAACTTTCTTCAAGTTATATTTTCCTTGACTTTTCCCTATGCTGAAACATCCCATAAACTGAGCGCTGTTTAGTAATGATTCTCGCTTTGATGGTGAACTGGGCATTTTGTCAAGCGGTGATTCCCGCTTCGTTTGTTGCCAATAAATCGTATTGCACTTCAAGTGAAAATAGCTTTATTCAATATTTATGTGAGGGGTTTAAGAATCAATAATCACTTATGATAACAATTCCGTTTTTATTATAAAGCCTTGCTTACTTTTAGCGTTTTGAAATACGTCAAGAAGCATTTACCCTTTTCGCTTGATGCATATTCCGGGGTGTTATGAGTGGAGTGTGAAAGCATACCAAGGATTTTCAAACTGTTAGCTTGATCAAGTAGTGTTTAGAGTTACACAGTGACGTGATACCTGTTGCGTTTTAGTTTTTAACAGGCTTTAGGGTACTGTTGCTGTATGGCCTGTCTTAATTGAATGCAGAAGCCCCTAAAACAACTGGTACGAAGGGGAGACTTTATTACAAAAAATTCTTGCCTGATAGGAGACCCTCTTGACCGTTTGAAATCAGTATCCCAGATTTAGAAAAATGAATATTGAAATAATATTGGTCACAGGATTGCTCGCAGCGTTGATGCTAAGAGGTGTGGTATCTCAGTAATGACATTAAGAATAATTTTATCTGTTACTAAATACGTTTATGGCAGTAAGTTAATTAAGTATCTGAGGGCGAGGCACTGTGTTTATGAGACAAAATCCCAGAGAATTAATTAGCCTGAAGCATATTTGGCTTACAGCCCTCATTCGATACTTGCCAGGGAATACGTGTGTTTTAAATCTTGTAGCTTTACTGTTCTGTAATTCGTTTCTTCACTGCCAAGGGTAGAGAATTATTTTAGAGGTCATTTCTCTCTCTCTCTCTCTCTCTCTCTCTCTCTCTGTTAGCACGTCTATCTTGGTATGGTTTGATTTTCAAAACATTTCTAATTTAACTTTTTCCCTTCACTCAGTAAAATTGTACTGACACTGGTTTGTACTTTCAATTTACCAGCCAGTTAATCTGATCTCTCATCTCTCTCTCTCTCTCTCTCTCTCTCTCTCTCTCTCTCTCTCTCTCTCTAAGCACATATACAAAAAATCTACATATATATATGTGTATACATAATTATATATATATTTTTTGAAATACATTGACGAGATATTTTGTTTTGTGGATGTGGCTGGTCTGACCTCAGATCCTGCGTACGAATTTGTAATTTCAAAGACCATGCAACGTAGAAGACCTTCAAATTGCTAATGAACACCATGTCCTTTGGAAGCTTAAATTGCAAGTCAATGGTCCCTGTGGCCTTGTTCCATATGATTAGGGTTCATCTTCTGAATAATAATAATAATAATAATAATAATAATAATAATAATAATAATAATAATAATAATAATAATAATAATAATAATAATAATAATAATAATAATTTTCAACCTTTACCAGTTACAATACCAATAATAATCTTAAGGGACAAAAAGACTCTTCTTGTGTAGATTTTTATTATAGAAACAGAATTTCTTTCACTTTTGAGGAGTGTTGTTCTCTTTCAGGTTTTGCTGGGAGTCATATGGTGACTTAAAATTCACGGAACGACGGGATAATTTGCAAAATAACAGCATTTTTGTCCTCGTTTTTAATATGATTCAATTTGGCGTTTCTTTAATTTTTCTTGCCATATTCACGATGTAGGATTTCAAAATGACTTTTTTTTTTCTGTTCTAGTCGCGTGATTTTTACACATTTTATCAGAAGGATATTCTATCCGTCTGAAAATATTCTTACTCTTGGGTAGTATCTCCCTTATAGCAAGAGAGAGAGAGAGAGAGAGAGAGAGAGAGAGAGAGAGAGAGAGAGAGAGAGATTCTCGAACAGAATCATGCTCACACTGAAAATATGTATACAAGTATTTGCATGCCAATACTATTGAAAATATTAGTAATCTGAGATACGAAAAACGTCCCTAAACCTTGAAGGTCAGTTAAAGAAACCATCCCCCCTTAATATAACGTACTTTAACCCATTCCCGAGCGCCCGCAACGTACGCAATCGGTCTCCTAGCAATAGAGAACTCGCTACGTACCGGCCCGCTTGTTCTCATGGCGTGAGAACGTACAGATTTGGGACCGAGAATGGAAAGGCATTACATTCCTTAATGAAGTTAAAAGCTTTCATTGTTTAGTGAGGGGGTTCCACGCTTTCGCATGTCAGTCATTACTGCCTCGATTTTCTTACGAGGGATTTTTATAGTATTTTCGTCTCAGTAGTTAATCGAGTCCAAGACGCCTAAGTGGGGTCGTGGGAATTATTGATGAGGTCGAGTTTGGGCGGAGAGGTGGATTTCGCTTCGGTGTTGTTATGGCGATGGTTTTAATTAATTTCTCTGTGTGTGTGTGTGGGTGTGTTCTTGTTCTCTCTGTGATGTATGTGTATGTATGTATGTATCTATGTATGTAGTATGTATATGCATATAAATAAATATATATGTAAATATATATATATATATATATATATATATATATATATATATATATATATATATATATATATATATATATATATATATATATATATATATACACATTGCCATGATGTATGTATATAATTGTTTTTCAATTATATACATACATCATTATACACATCATTACATACATACATCTCCCTCGCTCCACCAACAATTTTTCTCCCAACATCCTCCTGTTGTCATCTTGCCAACTTACCTCATTATTCAGTCGACAAAAACGTTGAACAGCCTCCGAGATTCGCAATCTGACAGAACTTTCGTCGTGTAACCTCCGTAATGATCCTGATAGTTACCGTTTACATCATTCGTTCTTAACAGCCCAGCTTCGACTTTGTACCAATTACAGTAATAGCGCACAGGATATCATTAGTGAGACTTTTTTTTTTCTCGGTCTGTGTAATGCGTCATATTCAAGCATACGCACACATATATATATATATGTACTGTATATATAAATTTATATATATATATATATATATATATATATATATATATATATATATATATATATATATATTATTATTATTATTATTATTATTATTATTATTATTATTATTATTATTATTATTATTATTATTATTATTATTACTTATTTGATTTTATTTCTATTTTTTTTTGCAGGAAACAATAACATGTGTATACAGGCAGATAGCGAAATGCGCTTAGGGACATTTGGTCTCCCAGGGCCTAGTACTAAACACGGCGAAATGCATTTACCCCCCAGGGGCTAGTACTAAACACGGCGAAAGAGCGTAGGCGAGTCACCGATTCGCCGTGTTTAGTACTAGCCCCTGGGGTGGATCAAACGTCCCTAAGTGCATTTCGCTATCTGCCTGATATTTCAGGCAGTTCGCGAAATGCCTGGTTTCGCTATCTGCTTATAACGTATACAAATAAACACATAAAAAAAGAAAACATCTGCTAGTGAGCATGCGCACGAAAACCTTTTACACAAACTCATCACGAAAAGTGCGTACGGTACTCGTTTACACCAACGAACCCTATTTTCAGATAACACACGACAGACATCATTAGTAATTTGTCTAAGAATATACTGGCACGCCGTGTATTGCACGAGCAAAACTCATAGCCGGCCATTCCTCCGATATTTTTACACGGCAGTAAATCGGAAGGCATGCGTGCCGCGATAATAGGTTTTTACAAGTAATTCGCGTCTTAAGGAATTCTCTACATTACTCTGTAAAGTGTCGAGGGTTTAAAAGCGTTTGTGAATGATTTATGACGAGGTCTGCTTTTAGTTAAAGTGTCGGGATTGATATACTCTGGCATTGTTGTTTTAGAAATGTATTATTGAGGAATGCTTTCGCGGAATGAGATGTTTTGCGTTTGATACGTGTGCGCGTAAATGAGGGGATATGTATACTACTCACACGCTAACATGTATGCATGTATACATACACATACGCACATACTGCACGCACACCCATATGTATATATATACAGTATATATATGTACATATATATGTGTGGGTATGTGTGTGTATGTTTGTATGTATGTATATATCAAAATAAATTTATAAATATATATACCTATAGAACAAACACACATACATATATATGTATATATATACAGTATATATACATATATATATATATATATATATATATATATATATATATATATATATATGTATATATACGTATATATATATATAATTATATATATATATATATATATATATATATATATATATATATATATATATATATATATATATATATATATATATATATATATATTACAATTAAAATTCACATATGGAATAACACTCATCAACAAAGCCGTTTACCTTGCTGTTATTGTTTATTTTGTTACGATGAGTTTTGTTTACCATATGTTGACAAATATTTTCACTCGGGGTCATGTTTACTCATTAAACAGTTTATCCTCCGTTCATCTGGAGTGCTTCTAAGAACCCCGATATTTTCTCGTGATTTTGAAGGTAACCTGCTTTGATATACCCCAGTCGTCTTTATGAAAGATATTGAGAAGGGGTTATGATTTTAATGGAACCTACGGTCTTTCATTATGACTTTCAGAACCAAGGCTATATATATATATATATATATATATATATATATATATATATATATATATATATATATATATATATATATATATATATATATATATATATATATATATATATATATATATATATATATAACCTAGCCTAGGGACACTGTGCAAAAACCGGGGGGCTGGCGCAATACTAGCATGCATCTCAGGACTCCATTCGGGTCACCCAACTGCATCTAGCAGCCGAAGGCTAACTTCCGCATATCAACTGCTATCTCTCGTCCACTTTTCTCTCATTCGCTGAAAGGGCTGGATAGAAAGGAATTCAATCATGAATAACGAACAGGTAGAGAATTCCTTATGGAGAATTCCTTCATACGTTTATTAGGACAGCTGCCTGCTTCCTGAAATCTCGGGTGACTGATCTGTGGAAGCTGATAACACTTGCCTTCATGGAATTTGTTTATCTTGGGCTTTGAAAGAACATATTTCTTTGACTGTATAAAGGATTCCAGGAAACGTTTTCAATTAAAAAAACCGTTCTTTTATTGTAACGCCTTAAGACTACCTAGTGTTATTTCGTAGGTAAGAAATGAAGATATACATTCGTTCTTCACTGTGTTTAGGATATTTTTTTAAGAAGGTAATAAAAAAGAAAACAATATTTCCTTTTTCGTTCAGTTCCAATCGTTTTATTTTCCACAGTTATTGCTATATAAAAAAAGTATATAATAAAACTATGTTATTCTGTGTTTCGGATTTCAAGTTGTTTTTATTGTAGGAATAACTTTTCCATGCTTTTTTGTATCTTTTAAAAGAAATGTATAGATTCGTTCCCATTTTCAAAAAATAAAAAATAATCTATTCCTGGATTACTGTCAATAATACATGTTTGTAATGAAAATAATCATTGTGGAAATTCAGCAGTGGGGACATGCACTTCTCAGTTATAATTCCCAATGCTTGCAAGTTATTCCCGAGGTGTAGTTAAACTGATACTGAATGTTTATACAGTATATATATATATATATATATATATATATATATATATATATATATATATATATATATATATATAATTTATACATACATATATATACATATATATATATTATATATATATATATATATATATATATATATATATATATATATATATATATATATATATATATATATATATATATATATATATATATATATATATATATATATATATATATATATATATATATATATATATATATTTAACTTCGTCTCTTCTTTCCAGGTCTGGATCTTCCTGACGGTGGCGCTAAGCACTGTGCAAGCAAGTAAGTAATAAAATCATGCTGTCTTAATATCTTTACACTCGCTTAATATCTTCGTATGTCAGCGGGTCTTGAGTGTCAGCGAACCCTGGTAGTTGTCACGACAGATATCCCCCAATCAATCAGTCCCTCAGCTTACTGTCTGAATATTCAATTTTAATTTTGTTTGGCTGAATTCGTCTGTGTCTGATAAAAAGGGGATTTTAAGGTCAACTCCAGTTTCTGTAAATATTGAAAATAAGACTTCATGAAGGCATAAATGTCTTAGAAGCGTAAACAACAGCATGTCTTAGTTTGAGACTAGCGAACAAGCCAGCCACGCAGGATGTTATGATACAATGCAAATTGGATTCGGGGAAAAACACTTCTCGTTAAGTGGCCAATGTTCCTTGACTCACTGAAAGCCAGATTGGATATACGTGGAACACTTGTTATATAAATAAAAATATATTCTCTTGTTTAAGACTTGAAAGAAAATGATATTGTTGGAAGGGAAATGAAAATAGATATGAGATAGAACGGCAATTCTGGAAAATCGAAAACGCCGCTCTCTTGTCCAGCTTTCAATTTCCTAACCTCGTCTTCAAGTTCTAGTATGTCTAATCAGCAGTGATATAAAACAGAGATGATAATTACAGCGGTCATGTATTTAATCTTCTTTAAAGATTAAATACAACAGCGACTGAAAGCTGGGGAATATTTAATCTTGTATAGCGTAGCTTCAGAAAGAAACTGAGAATCAATACTAAAAGTGATTCTGAAATGCGCCAAATGGAGCTAAGCCTAGTTATTATACCCTCCTAAATTTATCTGAATTATCATAAAGACTGAATAGAGGCCACAGTGAATCGAGGAAGGAAAGAGAGAGAGAGAGAGAGAGAGAGAGAGAGAGAGAGAGAGAGAGAGAGAGAGAGAGAGAGAGGTGGTTTGATAGTCTTGCATATATTGATCTGACAAGTGCATTGTCGTGGTCACGTAAGGTGTGAGCTGTACTAGATAGTAAAGGCAAAGTTTTAGGCTACAGACAGAGGGTAGGTTAGCTGTTAGGAATATTCCAAGGAATATTCCAAACACCAAGCTAATTTTACAAGGAATATTCCAAGCACCAAGCTAATTTTACAAGAGTCTGGCTTCTTGCTTTGCTTTGGCGTGAATGAAATGTCCTTTTTCCAAACAACTCCCACACCTATAATCTTTGCTTGCGTTCACATTCAAGGTTGTCAGAAATTATAACTTATATTTCTTTAAACATTCCTTGCCCACAGAGATTTCTTAATGGTAAACGATTTGCCCACAGAGATTTCTTAATGGTAAACGATTTCGGCTCCCCTGCCCTGTAAGAATTTATAAAGGAGACTATATTAATCACCCCATAGAATCATCGTAGGTTTCAAAGCCAATCCCCTGTACCAGTGATTCTCCAACTGGGTGCCGTGGCAACCCAGACAGTGCCTGTGGGTGCCACAAGATTATCATGAATTTTGTCTTGTCTAGATCATCTGAATGAACATTTGTAAAAAAAAAAGTCTGCAGAAGTCTTCATATAATTATTATCAGTGTGCCTACTCTAATTATGTTTATCTTATTCTTCTGATATGCTCTTTGTTTGTACAGTATATTTCTGCTGATTTTGGTTTGAGTATGGACAATAATTTTATTCATCAAACAAGAGGTTAATTCATGCGATATGGTGTGATGGTGAAGAAGTGGTGCAACGGTAATGATTATATGAGTTATGGTGCCATCACTAAAAAAAATTGAGAACCACTGCTCTATGCTCTTCAGACACAAAAAAAAAAAAATAAATCGAAGAAATGTTCACTATTAACAGATTTTAAAAGCAACCCTGTCAAATGAATACCAAAACCCTCATGCTAGAATCACACGAGACTATATTAACACGATTTACTTTTTTTTTTATTCAGTTACAAATGCTGACGAGTTGGAAATCACAGACGAAGCCAAACTAGAGAGTACACGAATCATACACGGCACGTGGAGTAGTTTTGTCTTTTCATAGTGTTATTAATCTGTGATCTATAAGGTCCCGTGATTTCATACCGACTGCATTTATTTGCACTGAAAAGTTCTCGCGAGAATTAGAGGTAGACAATTCATTCAAATGCAATTAAACGAAGTGTTGTCAGGTAGCAGTTCAGCTATGCAGTGGTTCCCAGTCCTTTTTTAGTGATGGCAGCCTAACTCATTTAATTATTACCGTGGGACCCCTTCTTCACCATCCCACCATATCGCGTGAATGAACTTCTTGTTTAATGAATAGAATTGTTATCCATGCTCAAACCAAAATCAGCATAGAAGAATAATTAGATAAATTTAAGCGCTATGAATGCAGACTATTATAAAAAAACATGATAATCACCTTTAAACACACACACAGACATATATATATATATATATATATATATATATATATATATATATATATATATATATATATATATATATATATTAATATATTAGAGTAGACACACTTATAATAATTATATGAAAACTTCTGAAAACTTTTATATTTTTATTTTACAAATGTTCATTGAGATGACCTAGCCAAGACAAAATTCATGACAATCTCGCGGCACCCAGTTTGAGAATCACTGCTATGGAGAACCATAGATCTATTTTGGTCGTCTGCCTGCTAAAGTCAAGGTTATGGCTACAGTGTTGTAAGGATACTGATTGTGGCTTTACTCTCTTTACACTTTGACAGTGCCAGCAAAGGTACTCCTTGGATGCTACAGAGAAAACAGTCTCGCACCAGCATTCACCTATGCTGCTGCTGGGTATGACCTGACCAACATGACCACGACGCCCACTGCGTGCGCCAAATCCTGCCTGGAACGCGGGTACATCTACGCTGCCATGTCGGAAGGATTCATCTGTCTCTGCACTCTTGACGGTGAGCTTTCGAAGAAGAAGTTTGTTTACTGGTATCTGAGGGCAGTTTAGGTCTACCAGTGGGGAAGTCTAGAGGTGCAAAGACCCCATTGAAGCCCAGAGATTTATGGATGTAATTTACGTATGCAGAAATGCAACGGATCTTATTCTACATCGTCCCAATGTACGTGCATGTTGTAGCAACCACTTTTAAAATAGGAAATCACGATGGCTTAGAATCAAGGCTGGTTTAGAAGGCAGTTTGTATCCAGTACAAAAAAGTTAATCTGCAAATAGCTTCTTAACACCAAGTTCACTATAATCTGGGACTGATATTCATTCAGAATGAACTGCAAATGATAAATACACCCACCCTGACCAGGATTCGACCCTATATCTCTTTTTGATAGGCACATGGATCACAGTAGACTTAATGCACTCAGCCACGTGGGAAGATGGCCGAGCGTGTTAAGTTTACTGTCATCCATGCCACAGACATGCGTGTTCAGCGCTTTGGCTGTAGGTTCGAATTCTGGTCGGGTGTAAGTTATTCCCAAGGTATAGTGAATTCGATATTAGCTGTTTGTGAATTAATATATATATATATATATATATATATATATATATATATATATATATATATATATATATATATATACACATACTTCTCAGCCTTTTTATTTTATCTACTCTTCGCTTCCTTTATTCAGTCTTGCTGTCCAGCCTTTGTAAGTATTACTTGTTAGTGCAAAACCGAGGCTTTCTCTCAATTCCACATTTATTCTCATTTCCCTCAACTTCCAATATTCACTGTCCCAAGCACTGAGTGATCTAGAGTGCCCCATTGCTCGGAACGGCAGCCTAAATTCCCCTAAAAAAAAAAAATCAAATACATTCCCCTTCAAGCGAACTTCAGAACAACATCTCATTTACATCTCGTGACACGATCATTCCACTCGTGAATTTTCCTATGGTCTTCCTTCACAGTCGCGGCGTTCGGCGGTCTGACTACTGCAGCTGGATGCGAATTGGTGTGTGCCGGAGAAGCCTGCGGATCTGCCGTGGACCGGAATCAGCTGTCTGTCTATGACACCGGGGGCGGGAGCCCTAACTTCACGCTTGTGGGATCGACAGACGTGAGTGGACTGCGCATGCGTGATTATTTACTTTTTGACTATTATTATTATTATTATTATTATTATTATTATTCATAAGAAGAAGAACTCTGTTCCTATAGAACAAGCCCACAGGGACCATTGACTTGAAATTTATTATTTTTATTATTATTATTATTATTATTATTATTATTATTATTATTATTATATTAATTAAGAATTATTATTATTATTATTATTATTAGAACATTATTCAGAAGATGAACCACATTCGGGAACATTGACTTGAAATTGATTATTTTTATTATTATTATTATTATTATTATTATTATTTTTATTATTGGAGAAACAAATCTACAGTTATGCATGGGTACAAATATGCCTAAAAAATAATTCTAATAATTTAGAATTATTTTTAAATATATTTGTATCCATACATAACTGTGGATTTGTTTCTCCATTTCAAGATTCATGCTGCTATGAGTAATTTTTAATAATAATAATAATAATAATAATAATAATAATAATAATAATAATAATAATAATAATAATAATAATAATAATAATGATTATTATTATTATTATTATTATATAGGGCCATGATTTGGACCCTGAGACCCTTTCATTCTAATATTTCTACCATTCTCACACATCGGGACTTTTGAATGGTACACCCATAATAGGCTTCATTATTCTAACCCCCCCCGCGAACAATTAGTGAAGAATTGAGCTTTCTTCCTTCCTAGACTTTCCAAAGGCCTCCCAGATCCCAAATCATATGATAAAAATGCATAGAAAAATGTTGCACGGTTTTAGTTATTGCACTGGAAACTCTAATAAGCTAACTCAGGAAGTTGTCAGCATTACCTTTAGAGAATCAACCGCACTTTTCGTCATTACTTCAACATGTCCTATCTTTGTGAGACTTATATTCATTTATTTCCACAAGTGTCTAACTGCTTACTCGCACTCTTACAGATCTTGTCACTTAGGTTGACTTTTCTCCCACATCAGCTGATTCTTTGGGCGTAAGCAAATAACATTCTTCTTCTTACTTTCCTCCCACATCAGCTGATTCTTTGCGCGCAAACAAATAACATTCCTCTTCTTACTTTTCTCCCACATCAGCTGATTCTTTGGGCGTAAACAAATAACATTCTTCTTCTTCTTACTTTTCCCCCACACCAGCTGATTCTTTGCGCGTAAACAAATAACATTCTTCTTCTTTCTTTTCTCCCACATCAGCTGATTCTTTTGCGCCTAAACAGATAGCATTCTTCTTCTTCTTCTTACTTTTCTCCCACATCGGCTGATTCTTTGCGCGTAAACAAATAACATTATTCTTCTTCACATCAGCTGACTTTTTTCATTCTTCTTCATCTTTTATTTTTCTCCGTCATCAGCTGATTCTTTGCGCGTAAACAAATAACATTATTCTTCTTCTTCTTACTTTTCTCCCACGTCATCTGATTCTCTGGGGGTAAACAAATAACATTCTTCTTCTTCTTACTTTTTCGGTGCAGGACGCCGCTGTCATGAATCTCGTACCAGCACCACTTGCAACAGGGACCACATTCCTCGTTGATTATGGCTACGGATCGCCACTCTCGTACTTCAACAGCACAGCTTCCATGTCAGGGGTTGCCGTGTACCTGATACCTGGCTTTTATACCGCAACAGGTAGGTTTTTTCCAGAGTCTTTTCTAATCAAGATGGATCGTCTCGTTTTTCTTGTTCAGCTTCGGTATTAGCTCTCCATCATTTGTGCCTGTCATTGGACTTTGTTGTCTTGTCTCTCAGTTCTTAAAAAAAATTGTTCGCGTGAATTTGCTTCTTATTAATTTTTCAATTCGACTTTTTATAAGCCCGTTAATGACTTTCACTTGTTATTCAGTAATCACAATGATTACTTTCAATATTTCTATTTTCATTGATATATTTTAACTTATTGACGTTAATTCCGGGGTTTGAGAGAAAGTAGAGGTTCTTCCATTCTCAAAATTCGAGTTTTCAGTCACCATAATAACCTCATTTCACGTAGATAACTTGATAAATCTTTTTAATTTGAGTTAGTGAATAATGAATAACTCTTTCCTTCATTTTATTCTTCTTTCATAGACTGATTGACAGCTACGTCACACTTTTGAGTTTGTGAATAATGAATAAATCTTACCTTCATTTTATTCCTCTTTCATAGACTGATTGACAGCTAAGTCACACTTTCGAGTTAGTGAATGATGAATAACTCTATCTTTCGTTTATATTCTTCTTTCATAGACTCATTGACAGCTAAGTCACACTTTCGAGTTAGTGAATAATGAATAACTCTTTAGACTGATACACAGCTACGTCACACTTTCGAGTTAGTGAATAATGAATAACTCCTTCCTTCATTCTATTTACTTTCAGTTATTGGGGTACTCGAGGGAACTAATTTCTTCTACGTGCAAAGTGTGAATTTCACTAAAACTGTGGGAGGGGGCACCTCGTCTATACAAGCAATAGACTGTCCCATCGTAAGTCAATTTTCCTTCTTTTAAGAATGGTTTTGTTCAGATGAACTTCTCGTCATGAAAAAGATAAAATGTTTATCTTTCTTAAACATTTTATCATTTCGTTGATCAGCTTTCGCAGGCACTGAATGATTTTTAGTTTTCTGTAAAAGAAAACTATCGTGCCGGCTTTGTTTGTCCGTCCGCCCTCAGCTCTTAAAAACTACTGAGGCTAGAGGGCTGCAAATTGGTAAGTTGATCATCCACCCTCCAGTCATCAAACATACAAAATTGCAGCCCTCCAGCCTCTGCAGTTTTTATTTGATTTAAGGTTAAAGTTAGCCATAATCGTGCTTCTGGCAACGATATAGGCCAGGCCACCACCGGCCTGTGGTTAAAGATTCATGGGCTGCGGCTCACACAGCATTATACCGAGACCACCGAAAGATAGATCTGTTTTCGGTGGCCTTGATTACACGCTGTACGGAAAACCAGACTGCGCTGAAGAATGATATCAGAATAAGTGGTACATTCAATCTCTCTGTGATTTGAAAGTTGGAGTTCTCGTGGATTTAGCTTTAACTTGATCATGAAAGCAATAACATTCGTGGACTTTATTAAGGTATGGAACGGATGAAGGAATAATTGGGGATAAATGAGGTCAAATGTTGTAGGTCAAGGTCACTGGGAGATATTCATTTCGAAATTTTGCCTCTTAAATTATAATAGTAACTTTACAATAAATTTATTTTAATGCACAGGTAATACACTTATTAATTGTAATTCCCCTTGCGCGTGAGTTGTTCCCAAGGTATTGTGAATCCGATATGTGGAGAGATATTTTCGACTTAAAATTTGTGATTATGTAAAAGTAAAGCGTATACAAGTTACAAAAATCGCAGATTATATATATACACACATATATACATATGTTTATATATATGTATATATACATAGATATATATATATATATATATATATATATATATATATATATATATATATATATATATATATATATATATATATATATATATATATATATATATATATACACATATATATATATATACATATATATATATATATATATATATATATATATATATATATATATATATATATATATATATATATATATATATATATATAAATTTATATGCACACACACTCACACATACACACACATATACATATATAACTTTAGATGGATGATATTCATAGAAAACATTATGGGCAGTTTCCCCATTCTAAACATCATGATCACTGCACTGTAGCTATTTATTTCTTTCCAGGTTTTCGAACCGGATTTTACGTACTACTGTAACATTACAGCAACTCCAGGGACAGATACGACTGTATTCACAGGCACTTTCAGCGATACGGGGGCAGCAATCTCGATTCAAAGTAGTAAGTCTCTTTTTTCAGCTTCATCTTTACTAGTTTGTTGAGTTTGTTTGATTTCGAGACTTCACAATCTACTGGAAAAAGTGAATATCATCATGTTTTAGGCAAAGAACTTCGGGAATCTGGTTCCGGGCAGAGTTAATCGCAGGATAAGTTGTCCGGAACATTACTGACATAAGCATTGACCAGCTTCAGGTAGAGTTAGTTGCACAATAAGTTACCTGAGACGTTATTGACATTATGACTGACCAGTTTCAGGCAGAGTTAGTTGCACAATAAGTTACCCGAGACATTATTGACATAATCACTGACCAGTTTCAGGCAGAGTTAGTTAAACAAGAATTAGGTTATCGACATAATCAATGAAGTTTAGTTGAGACATTACTTGCATACATTATTGCATAATCACTGACCAGTTTCAGGCAGAGTTAGTTAAACAATAAGTTACCTGAGACATTATTGACAATACCAGTTTAGTTTGAAACACCCGAGACATTATCTGATAATCACTGACCAGTTTCAGTCAGAGTTAGTTAAACAATAAGTTATTTGAGACATTAGTCAGTTTTAAACAATAAGTTATTTTATCGACATAATCAGCCAGTTTCAGGCAGAGTTAAACTGGATTACTAGACATTATCGATTTTAATCACTGACCAGTTTCAGGCAGAGTTAGTTAAACAATAAGTTACCCGAGACATTATTGACATAATCACTGACCAGTTTCAGGCAGAGTTAGTTAAACAATAAGTTACCCGAGACATTATTGACATAATCACTGACCAGTTTCAGGCAGAGTTAGTTAAACAAGCCATTGACTAATCTACCAGTTTCAGGCAGAGTTAACAATAAGTGCCCTGAGACGTTATTGCATAATCTTAACCAGGCAGAGTCTTGCAATAAGTTACCTGGGAGACGACTGACATAATCACTGACCATTTTCGTCGACGATCCAATCACGGTTACCTGGAGCATTATTGACATAATCGTTGCCAGTTTCGAGTTTTGTACAATGTTATTTGAAACATTGCTGATTATATGACCAGCTTCAGTCAGAGTTAGTTGTACAATATGTTATTTGAAACATTTCTTATTTTATGACAAGCTAAAGGCAGAGCTGGATGTACTATAAGTATTTTGAAACATTGCTGATTGCGTGGAAGATAAGTGATAATCACTGGGCTTTGCAGTCTGTGGTCCCTTACCAGGGAAGTCTTGCCTCCTGGGAGTGCGACAGTCATCTGTCGTCTCTTATCCGGTTAAAGCTGCTCTTTATAATCTGTGGTAAGTTTAGATGTGTTAGACTGTCATTTACTGAGCGTGGAAGAGTGAACCGGGGCTTTGCAGTCTGTGGTCCCTTACCTAGCTGCTCTTTACAGTCTGTGGTCTCTTACCTAGCTGCTCTTTATAATCTGTGGTCCCTTACCTAGCTGCTCTTTATAATCTGTGGTCCCTTACCTAGCTGCTCTTTACAGTCTGTGGTCCCTTACCTAGCTGCCCTATACAGTCTGTGGTCCCTTACATAGCTGCTCTTTACAGTCTGTGGTCCCTTACCTAGCTGCTCTTTACAGTCTGTGGTCCCTTACCTAGCTGCTCTTTACAGTCTGTGGTCCCTTACCTAGCTGCTCTTTACAGTCTGTGGTCTCTTACCTAGCTGCTCTTTACAGTCTGTGGTCCCTTACCTAGCTGCTCTTTACAGTCTGTGGTCCCTTACCTAGCTGCCCTTTACAGTCTGTGGTCCCTTACCCAGCTGCTTTTTACAGTCTGTGGTCCCTTACCTAGCTGCTCTTTACAGTCTGTGGTCCCTTACCTAGCTGCTCTTTACAGTCTGTGGTCCCCTACCCAGCTGCTCTTTACAGTCTGTGGTCCCTTACCTAGCTGCTCTTTACAGTCTGTGGTCCCTTACCCAGCTGCTTTTTACAGTCTGTGGTCCCTTACCCAGCTGCTCTTTACAGTCTGTGGTCCCTTACCTAGCTGCTCTTTACAGTCTGTGGTCCCCTACCCAGCTGCTCTTTACAGTCTGTGGTCCCCTACCCAGCTGCTCTTTACAGTCTGTGGTCCCCTACCCAGCTGCTCTTTACAGTCTGTGGTCCCTTACCTAGCTGCTCTTTACAGTCTGTGGTCCTTACCTAGCTGCTCTTTACAGTCTGTGGTCCCTTACCTAGCTGCTATTTACAGTCTGTGGTCCCCTACCCAGCTGCTCTTTACAGTCTGTGGTCCCTTACCTAGCTGCTCTTTACAGTCTGTGGTCCCTTACCTAGCTGCTCTTTACAGTCTGTGGTCCCCTACCCAGCTGCTCTTTACAGTCTGTGGTCCCCTACCCAGCTGCTCTTTACAGTCTGTGGTCCCTTACCTAGCTGCTCTTTACAGTCTGTGGTCCCCTACCCAGCTGCTCTTTACAGTCTGTGGTCCCTTACCTAGCTGCTCTTTACAGTCTGTGGTCCCTTACCTAGCTGCTCTTTACAGTCTGTGGTCCCTTACCTAGCTGCTCTTTACAGTCTGTGGTCCCCTACCCAGCTGCTCTTTACAGTCTGTGGTCCCTTACCTAGCTGCTCTTTACAGTCTGTGGTCCCTTACCTAGCTGCTCTTTACAGTCTGTGGTCCCTTACCTAGCTGCTCTTTACAGTCTGTGGTCCCTTACCTAGCTGCTCTTTACAGTCTGTGGTCCCTTACCTAGCTGCTCTTTACAGTCTGTGGTCCCTTACCTAGCTGCTCTTTACAGTCTGTGGTCCCTTACCTAGCTGCTCTTTACAGTCTGTGGTCCCTTACCTAGCTGCTGCTCTTTACTTGTGTAGTTTCTGAGGCTAGCCTTTATTGTAAGTGCCGAAGTGGTAGAAAATTCAAGTATGCAAATTGTTTACGATATATGGATTGCATTTACTGTGAATAATGGTTGTTGTTGTAAAGAGGCTAAAATGATTTGTTTTTATAAGAAAGACCAACAAGTTATCTTTAACTGGGCGCATGTACAAGTGGCTTCTAAATGGAGTGAAAGAGCAGCTTAATTGTTTAAGCAGGTTATAGCTAATGGTGCAGAGAATAAGTCCTCCCCTTCCACCTCAGCTGCTGGGTTCCTTCCTTGTACGATAAAGAGTTAAGAAAACTTGAATTTTCCCGGGAGAAAAAGTAGTAACCTTCAGACTCGAAAATGTCATCCTGACAAAGTTTCTAAAGAGATGTCGAGTCTTGAACAATTCTGATGATCTGGGAATTGAAAATAGTTGTTACTGGTAAATGTTATTTCCGTAAGCTTCCAAAAAACTGAACACTTTAGAATAATATTGAATAACTGGATTTACTTTATATTTCATGGCACAGAGTGCAAGTGATGGGAAAGGAATTTTTTTTACGCAGCATCAAAAATCTTATAAATTCGTCTCTGAAACAATCAGCAATTTCACCTGTTTTCATTTTGCCGCTTTACCTTTTATTTATCAGGATCACTTTGAAAAAACCATATAAAAATGAATATGAATGCGTTTTTTTGGGCTTATAAGCCCAACAGGTTAAATCTCAGTATTTACAATTCACTGGACTTGAAAAAAAACTATTTCGTTCCCTTATATTTGCATTCCCTGTTGACCTAGATAAGCTCTGAACTTGGAATGTTAATCACTGAGGTCTATCATTTTCGATATTTTATAGTTTATGATCGAAAGGTCATTTGGAAAGAGTGCTGAGGACGAAGAACCCCAGATCCTCAAGGTTAATGTCACTTCTGAAAACAATAACGATTTATGTTTTAACACGATATCAGCGTCTTCATCGTGTTGTGTTTATTAATGTGGGTTCTTGACCCTTATTATTTTCATCTCAGATACGCAGAAAACAATTCTACTGTAACTCTATTGTTATATTAATCTGGCAGTCCCATGACTATAACCTTCCTCTCTCTGATGATTTTATCATGAATGGTTGGATTAGCGAGTGACATGTCTGACAAAGAATATGGTAATGATATAATTTTTGCCATATTCTTTATAATATTTCGTTTGTTATTATATATATACTGCTCTAAAATGGAAGACTGCAGTATCTGCAAAAATACAACACTGGAAAAATGGTAGACATTCCCTTGCCTTACTACTGATTTTGCAGATACTGCAAATGGGATCCCACAAATACTCGTGGAAAGCACTGGAGAATCATTCTGAAACTGCAGTAACTTGTGTATTACTGTTTCACGAGTCAAACAGGTGGCATATCTCAATTTCGAAAATTTTGCAGATACTGCAGTTTTCCATATAAGGCAGTGTAGGATACTAATGTCCTTTTCATTGTAGGGAGAATCATCTCATTAATTCTAGTCTCCTCTCCTGATTTACTCTCAGAGTTTAGTTCATATTCATAAAAAATAAAAGTAGAATCCATTACGTGAAAGTAGAGTATCACATAAATATTCTGCCTTTTAAATTTATATTTAGTATAGATGACTGTATGAAATCTCACTCTTGTGAGAGAAATTGCTCGGTTTTTGACAGGGCAATCATTAGGCTTCGCCAAACTTTTTCCAAAACCTGACATTTTCCTGGAATTTGTATAATGTGTATTTTACTGACCATTTCCCTAAGTTTGCGAGATAATGAATTGGCCTCGTGTCACCTTATGAGTATGAAGATCGTATCCTTTTTCTCTGTCTCAGTGATTTCAGGGTTTCCGCTTTTGGCACTTTTGTACCAGATGGAGTTTTACAAGTTTCACAAGATTTCAAGAACCTTTGACATATTTTAGTATCATTTACATTTTTATGGCCATCTGTTACCACTTATATCAGGATTTATTCACGCTGTTGCGATTTGTTGTTTGCCTGTTGAAAATCATAATTATTTAGCAATATTTCTAATTTTTGATCAGTAAGCATCAATACTTTAGCCAATATGTAGTATAGCGCACTTCAGAAGTAAGCATCAAATTATCTTTCAAGTATTGTTACAAAAACATACCAACTGAGAGCGAAGGACATAAAATGTTATTTATAACGAAAACTATGACCTAATTGAGAATTCAGGGCATGATAACTTTAGCCCCTCATCAGAAGAAGTTCATCCATTACGCTAAGACTTCTATATATACAGATGATGAGGCCTACCTGCGCCAGTGGCCTGTATTGCGTTCACGAGAGAGGCTGCATGGCAGTTTGCCCTCACGACCTCGTCACCAACAAGCACACGTGCCCAGCTCCCAAGTTCTTCTGTCCTGCCCGTCGAACTTGCACCGATACCGGAGTCTGTCAGGCTCCTGATGGTATGGTATTAGCTTGATTTGAACGGTCTGGAGTTCAAATACAATCAGTATCAGACACCTTTCTAATCTTTCTTTCCAAATTTTTTTGATTGTGGACTTTCGAACGGGCAGTTTTGAGTAAAAATGCTGTATAGTGGAGCACAGAGTTTTTAATATTGGTTTTCACTGAATTTCTGCTAGCCCAGTACTTTGAATATTTACCAGTTTTTATTGCAACACAAATTGTACACATTAGCCTCCTAATACTACTACGCATTGTTGTTTTTGCAGCCTAAATTCTATATATTCAATTCAATACAATTCAGCTGCGCCTGCGAGCTGGGTCGACGTGGCTGGCACGGTCGTTGCAGGCACCTTTGCATCCCAGGGGTTCCACAGGGAACTTCTTGCAGCCCCTGTTGAAGTCCTCCCTGGGGATGTTCTTCACGTGACTGGCCCCGTTGGGAGACTGTGAGTGGTCTGAGAGAGAAATTCCTCTGTTGAATCTTTGCTTGCAGACTTATTAAAGTTGTGAGGGACTCATTAAAGCTGAGTGCCAAGGGAGCCAAGTTGGGAAATCAATTGATTTATTAAAGTTGAAAGACTTAAGGGAATTGGGAGACTGCGTGCCAGGGACTCATTAAAGTTGATTTATTAAATCTGGGAGACTGCCAATTGATTTACTGGGAGACAGGGTTGGGATTCATTTTCAAACTGATACTGATGGACCAGTTTTTAACAGCATGGAGATACTTCTAATTAAAAAAAAATTGCATTTAATTTACATTCTAATTACATTCACATTTACATTCTAATTACATTATATTCGAACACTCCTCTTATCCACAGTAACACCACCCTCCCGGGGGGAGATTTGGTTAACGGCGTCAAGACTACAGCCCATCATTTCGCCTCGGCTATCATCAAAGAGAACGTTCCGGTTCAGGTTTCACACGTTTGCACAACTGTCAATCTGGACGTCGCCTTGAACGTGTTGGACGCTGTGAGTTGCGTTGCTTTCCTTTCTCTCTCTCTCTCTCTCTCTCTCTCTCTCTCTCTCTCTTCGTTGAAATGATTCTTTTGCATGAGACACCGTAAAATAATGTTGCTTTTATTCTGACTGTTGATCTCTCTCTCTCTCTCTCTCTCTCTCTCTCTCTCTCCGTTGAAATGATTCTTTTGCATGAGACAGTAAAATAATGTTGCTTTCATTTTGACTGTTGGGTTCCCCCCCCCTCTCTCTCTCTCTCTCTCTCTCTCTCTCTCTCTCTCTCTCTCTCTTCTCTCTCATTTTCTTTATTTTCTCTCCTTGGGAATTATAATTTTCCATGAGCCACACTAAAATGATCGTGTTTTTATTCTGACTGTTGGGTTTCTCTCTCTCCCCCCCTCTCTCTCTCTCTCTCTCTCTCTCTCTCTCTCTCTCTCTCTCTCCTCCACTAGAATCAATCCTTTGCAAGCATTTTATAAACACTGTCAGATATAGCTTGTGGAGAATCTTATTTCTATTAGTTTTCTTGTTTAGGAAGATACGTAACAATAAGAAATTTCTTTGTGTACAAAACCTGTGATACCATATAATTTTAATATATTTGAAAGCCTATTTTTTTTTGTTTTGGTCACAGGCCGACGCCACAGTGACTCTGACCAATCAGACATCGTGCGAGCGAAATATAACAGACATTGACATGAAGATAAATCAGGCGCCTACTGACACCTTCAATGCTTCTTTGAACGTAGAAGCACCTTACTATATCAGGTAAGCCTGACGCTGAGTCAGTTTCGTCAGCTTTATTATATTATTTTGATAATATTCCACTTCATCCTTAAATACTGGTTGAACAATTTACTTGACATGTAT
Source organism: Macrobrachium rosenbergii (assembly GCF_040412425.1). NCBI lineage: Eukaryota > Metazoa > Arthropoda > Malacostraca > Decapoda > Palaemonidae > Macrobrachium > Macrobrachium rosenbergii. Next base: position 31,581,041 of record NC_089764.1, on the reverse strand, counting down.
TGTCATATTTCCTGTTAGGTAATAGTGTTTACGGATCTTTCCTAGATGGTGACACCCTGTATGTATCCACCTTTGCGGCGTGTTTAGTACAAGCCCGTTGGGGATGACCGTAAAAGCACAAAAACAAAAGACTGTAAATATCATAAAGATAATGACCCCAAAGAAATATCAGTCCTAGATAACGACCTTCGAACTTTGCTGGGGGTCGCTGTCTAGGAAAGATCCCCCTTTATTTTCGAATTAGAGAATAATATCAGAAAGAGATTATACGAAATGTTGCTGGTGATGTGAATGCAGAGGTTGATTTCCGCCGTAAGTCGTGTTTCACCTTTAACGGCGCTCACGGCGCCGCAACTTGATGTTTTAATGGGCAAGGAATGCCTAGGAGAGATTGCAGTAGAAAAATGGACTGCAATGTATGAATTTCGTGTTGCAAATGATGTCATAACACGAGGTACTCTTTTCCAATACAAGGCAATCCATGAGTACATATGAATATCTGGAAGTCACAGAACCTTTGCTGGTTATGATTTTGAAACCACTTGATCACAGAGACCACATAAAAACAGAAAGATTCAGATCTTGTGATTTTATGCGTTAATCCCATTTCTTTTTCCTCTGCAATTCACTGGCTGGTTAACTCTGCCCTAAAATGGAAGACTGCAGTATCTGCAAAAATACAAATCTGAGAAAAATGGTAGATACTGCAGTTTTTTACTACTGATTTTGCAGATATTGCCAAAGGGACCCCTAAATTAAACATTGAAGAATCATTCTGAAACTGCAGAACTTGTGTATTTTGTGTTTCACGACCCTAATAGGTGGCATATCTCAATTTCGAAAATTTTGCAAACACTGCAGTTTTCCATTTTAGGGCAGAATTGTCCCCATATGCTTTTCATACAAAGGTAAGTCCCCCAGGGTGTCACGTCTCTTCTCAGCAGTAAAGCTGATAACTGACGTTTCAAAACTGGAGGATATAAAAGACAGTCGTGACATTAAGTGCTTGCCATAGGGACGTTACGTACCATCCTGAATGCTGGGAAAAAATTCTATTCATTCTGCCTAGTCACATGTAGCCGATGGTGATATTACTAGATTTTAAATCATTTGATCAGGTCAACCTAGGTATATATTCGTTTTTCACTTTATTCGTCGACTCGTATAGATACATTAGTGACTGAATTCCATAATTCACGAAGGTAAATGGTAAAAGGGAACTAATGGATTTTATTGATGAGTCTTTTTATATTCGAGTGGTTAATTGATTGCGTTTTTCACCTCACCCCATGACCCCTAAAAGCACTGGCGTAATTTTTTCTATTGCATGTTTTGTATTTTTGCCATGAATATTGATATTGTTTATTAAAGAAAGAGAGAGAGAGAGAGAGAGAGAGAGAGAGAGAGAGAGAGAGAGAGAGAGAGAGAGAGAGAGAGAGAATTTCGTTTTTGAATTTTTTCCTCCAAACTGGGCATCTTTTATATTTACCCTATAACTGTTTATTCGAAGTCCATATTCTCTGGGTAAGAGAAGAAGAGCTGCATATGACTTGAAGAAAATTAAGAATAGTTGATGAAAGTTTGAGGAAAAAGATGAGTCCTCACTGTCACATTTTCACCCCCTTGAGAAGTTCCAAGAAAGAGCAACTGAAATCTCTTGCAAAAGGAACATCGTTTATAAATCCAAAGGTAGTAAGTTTATGACAGTTGGATGCCTGTTAACTAGTTACTCTGGCTTTTGATCCAAACTGCTACCAGAAAAGGAGAGATGAAAGGGGATACGCTTGCTGTTCTGTGTACTACAAAAGAAAGATAATTGGCTCGTGAGTTGAAAAGGTCCAGAGTCTCGTTAAAAGTTGTATCAGTGACGGCGATGCTTCCATAGTCCCCATTACAAAGTAATAGCTCAAAGTCATACTTCAACTTGTTACTGCTGGAAGAGAAGAAAGGAAAAAGATATCAGTATTGAAACAGTTTACTCTACTCTTATGCCAGAAGAAAGTAAGTGAATGAAACAAATGAAAAAATATGAAATGCAGATAAAAAAAAATCTGCGATCAAAAACAAGCGATCTATTGTCCCTTTGCGTAGGCAATAAAAATCTCTTTTGTCTCCGGGTCCTTGATTCATTGGGTCCAGTTCACAGAGTCTGTGCGATCGGGGACAGCTGGTGATTTCATAGTGTGCCTCGAGATCTATTTCGCCTGGTGTCCCATAGGGCGATGTTCTCGTCCCTCTGTGTTTTGACGACACATCGGTACCATGATTATTCCTACTAAAAATACATTACAGAAACAAAGTTGTTGTAAACCGTATTAGAGACCTTTAATGAAGCAGGAATTCATGTAACGATGTCAGGGCATATTAATGGCTATTTGTAGGACTATGCTTGATTGTACACCCCAGAAATGTAAATAATTCAACGATTTACTGGGAGGAATAGATCTCAATTCTCTATGTCGATGAGATATGCCGATTGGTGCATCATTGATGCAGACTTCTCTTGATACAATGTAGGACCTAACCCATCGTGACGTTACTTGGAGAACGAAACCATTTTCGCTTTCTGTAAAAGATAACTATTGCGCCGGCGTTGTCTGTCCGTCCTCACCTTTTTTCTGTCCGCACTTTTCTGTCCGCCCTCAGATTTTAAAAACTACTGAGGCTAGAGGGCTGCAAATTGGTATGTTGATCATCCAACCTCCAGTCATCAAACATACCAAATCTCAGCCCTCTAACCTCAGTAATTTTTATTTTATTTTAGGTTAAAGCTAGCCATAATCGTGCACCTGGCAACGATATAGGATATGCCACCACCAGGCCTTGGTTAAAGTTCTTCACGGGCCGCTGCTCATACAGCATTATACCGAAACCAAAGAGAGACAGACCTATTTTCGGTGGCCTCGATTATACGCTGTACAGAAAACTCGATTGCGCCGAAGAATCTTCGGCGCATTTTTTACTTTTCTTTTTTTTTTACAGGACCGTCACAGCCGCTACATTCACCGCCATTTTCACCGTGGCAGGACCTACGACCTTCACCTACACTTATACACCTCCGATTGGGGTGAACCACACATTCGTAGACACAAGTAAGAGAAATGTCAAATATCTTTAATATTCAATTCACTATAACTTAGGAATCACTTACACGAAAAATGGAGTTATAATTAATTAATCGGTGCTTCTGTCCCGGCAAGGAGTCCAACGTGGGCCTTTGTTTGGAGACGGATAATGAATTTGATATCAAACGTTAATTGTGGTTTATTATTTGCGAATATGAAAAATTAATGCTTGGATGAATAATAAGAATTTACACAAAGTTATAAGTGTATATATATATATACATATATTATAATTATATATATATATATATCTTTATATATATACATATGTACAAATATCTTTATATATATAATATATATATACATTATATATATATATATATATATATATATATATATATATATATATATATATATATATATATATATATATATATATATATATATATATATATATATATATATATATATACATATATATATATATATATATATATATATATATACATACATCTCTACATATACAGTACATACATCTAGTCATCACACACATTTCTGTCTTTTCAGCCGATTACCCTTACACCGGCATACCCTACGAGGTACCCCACTCGGTCACCATACCCCTAGAGGGCATCTACGTGGTCACCATCAACGCCGAGAACAAGCACAACCGCATCCCGGGGCCCATGTTCAACATGACCATTTTCTACGCCCAGCACGAGGTCGTCACCACCTGGACTGTGGCCCCAGATTCGACAGTCACTGACTCAGTCAATCTGGCATTCTTGGTCCCTGCTCAAGGTCGGTCTTGGTTGGTCTGTGGGCTATTTGTGGCTCTTGTATAATATTTCTCTGTCTTTCTATTGACCTTTTGCTTGCTTGCTTCCTCTGGGAGCACCATATTCTTTGGGAGCTTGAATTTCAAGTCAGGGGTACCCCTGTGGTGGGCTTGTTCTGTGTGAGTGGGCTTCGTTTTCTGTAGAAAGTGAGAAAATCTGGTTTATCATGTCTGTTGTTTTTTCAGTTTTCTGTAAGAGGAAATTTTTGTGCCGGCTTTGTCTGTCCGTCCGCACTTTATTCTATCCTCACTTTTTCTGTCCGCCCTCAGATCTTAAAATCTACTGAGGTTAGAGGGCTGAAAATTGGTGTGTTAATCATCCATCCTCCAATCATCAAACATACCATTTTGCAGCCCTCTAGCCTCAGTAGTTTTTATTTTATTTAAGGTTAAAGTTAGCCATAATCGTGATTCTGGCAACGATATAGGATGGGTCACCACCGAGTTGCTTATTTTTCCAACTCGCAAAACCTTATAACTTAAACAAATTGCTTTTTGTTCCAACTTGCAGAACCCCATGACCTCAAATTAATCTCTTATTGTTCCAACTCGCAAAACCCCCTTTACCTAAATCAAATCCCTTATTGTTCCAGCTTGCAAAACCCCATAACCTCAAACAATTCTCTTATTTTTTTTAACATTCAAACAAACCTTATTGTTCATAACCTCAAAACCTCAAACAAAATCCAACTTCAAAACTCCATAACCTCAAACAAATCTTTTGTTCTAACTTGCAAAGCCCCATAACCTCAAACAAATCTCTTATTGTTCTAACTTGCAAAACCCCATAACCTCAAACAAATCTCTTATTGTTCTAACTTGCAAAACTCCATAACCTCAAACAGATCATTTATTGTTCCAATTTGCAATTATTCCAACTTGCAAAACCAGGCACCTAGACAAAATCCCTTATTGTTCCAACTTGCGAAACCCCATAACCTCAAACAAATCCCTTATCGTTCCAGCTTGCAAAACCCCCATAACCTCAAACAAACCTCCTATTGTTCCAAAACTAAGTACCTAAAACAAATCTCTTATTACCTGCAGCCCCCAAATTCAAGTTCATCGACACAGCCGGCGCCAACTTCCCGACGAACGCGACAGCCAGTTGCAACTGGGGAGACGGAACTCCAGTGGAAGAACTGCCTTTCTTGAACCCCGGTGACAATATGCCCATTCTCCAGCACGCGTATACCGTCGGAGGAGTGTATACCATGACCGCTTACATCTACAACAAGGTTTCCGGGTACACTGTCTCGTGCCAGGTATGTTTTGTATATTTTTTTTTGTTTTTTTTTTTTGTCGGTTGGTGTGTGTTTAAAGGTTGTTATATTATGTCAAAAGAATGGAATATTATATATATATGCATAAGTAATTATTTGCATATATAAGGAATATATATATGTATATATATATATATATATATGTATATATATATATATATATATATATATAATGTAAGTTTGTATGCCTTTACATGAAAGGATGTCTTTGCGCCTCCTTGGAATCAACTTAACACGAAATGAAAAATAGCTGGCAGGATCTCCTTTGACTACAGATGGAATGAATACCAAATTCATCTTCAGAAGCTAGGAAGACTCTTTTTTAATATAAATCTAAGGTCTGCAGGTTTATAAGAATACTTTCAGATCATATATATATATATATATATATATATATATATATATATATACAGGTATATATACATATTTTTATATATATAATCTAATCGTCTTCTTGATTTAAAGCTACTTACTAGACAACTCCAAAAAACAAGCAAAGCGTCTTTAATGAAAGATTTTAGTTTATCTGGCGTCTCAAATACTAGGGTCACTGATGCTTGGATCTTTGGACAATCCTTCTCGCATAATGGGTTAGTGTCCATGACAAAAGATTCATTTTAAGCTAGAACAAAAATGACGTTTTCAAAGTCTCAGGCAAGGCTGTGACACTGTGATTTATCTGGCGTCACAAATACCAGGATTTTTTGGGTCAATACTTCTCACCTAATGGGTAAGTCTCCATGACAAAAGACTGATTGTAAGCTAGATAAAAAATGACATTTTCAGTCTCAGGCAAGGCTGTGACACTGTGATTTGTCTGGCGTCACAAATACCAGGATTTTTTTGGTCAGTACTTCTCACCTAACAGGTTAGTATCCATGACATAAGTCTGGTTGTAAGCTAGGTATTAATAACATTTTCAAATTCTAATACCAGCATTTTCAAATTCTAAGACCAGCCTATGACACTGTTTTTTTTTTTTTTTTTTTTTTTGACGCAGGTACTGATCGTTGAGCAAATATTCGACTTCGTCATAAGCAACCAATACTTCCCCAGTGATTTCTCTGTGGTGCCCAGGGAAGGTTTCGGCTCCTTACGAAACCAGTTTCCGATGGACAGAAACCTGACTTTTTATCCCTCAATGTCACACGGTAAGTCTGAGTGCTTAGTACTTTAATCATTTCTGGTGAGCATTAAAAATGATTCATGGAAGTCTTGTGCATCTCGATAAATGCTGTAGCCTTGAAGAATTTACTTATCTTTTATAATTCATGTTGGAATCTTCTGACGTTTTCAGAATTCTTTTGTAGGATTTTCTAGCTCTTATTAGTGACACTTTTTATTAGTGATCATTTATCGTTGGAGTTATGAAGTATCTTTTAAACAATTTTAATTCTAATGCTTACAAGTGGAATATTATTGCTGAAGATGATTTGCTTTAAACATTTACTTAGTTTTATAATGCTTCGTATATGAAGTGCTACTCATAAGTGTTAGGCTATAGATATATACCTATATATAAAGGTATATATATATGAATATATATAAATATGATATATATATATATACATATATATATTATATATATATGTATTTCTTATATATATATATATATACAGTATATATGTATTTATTTATATATATATATATATATAAATAAGTATATATGAATATATATATATATATAAATATATATATATATATATATAAATAAATATATATATATATATATATATATATATATATATATATATATATATATATATATATATATAATGTTTCAATAAACAACTATAAAAGAAACACGATATTGAGAAAAAGAAAGAGAGCTCTTTCCAATGGGTCTTCTTCAAACAAATTTCCAATCCACTCTGGCGCAGAGTAGATGCCACGAGCATTAGACTATGTAGTTTCCACTCTGCTGAAGAGAGACAGCTGCCGAGAATAGAGCGTGGAGATCTCTCAGATTCTCGCAACAGCTGCGCAAACAACTGAGCAGAAGGATTATTGGAGAGACCCTTTCACCCACGCTGTTTTTTTTTTATCCTTATCCCTTTTCAAAGGTTAGACTCATATTTCGTTCCCTTTGAGCCTTTGTGTTTATCGAGGATGAGCTGTGTGGTGACGTCAGAAGAAAAGGGTCTGTCTGGTTACTTCGCAGAATGTGTCTGTTGGTTTCATATGGGAGTTATTTACCCCAGGTCATATTGGTTTTGGTAAATAAGCGCTTCCGAGGCTGAGGAATGAAGGAATCAGTCGTGATTGTGAGCCTTTTCGTACAAACTCTTGTTTCTGTTGCTGGAATCCTTGCCAGTCTTGGTGAGTATCTAACTGCCGAATTTTTAATGTTATTCAGAGAAGGCTATGCAACTTTGATACGAGTGTAGACATGGGTATAAAGTGTATACAGTATAATACACACGCCTTTTTTACCTTCAGACACGTCAGGATTATCATCAAGGTGAAGATATTTGAGAAAGTATATTGAAAGGTAGTCTGTTTTGAACAGTGATTCACGATTATAGAAAACAGAAAAAAAAGCCCAGCAAATTTAACCCTACTGTGATTGGTCATTGGTGGCTGACCGTCGATGTTGTAAGGTTTACTGACTTTCGAAATGAAATATTAGCGGATGTTAACGTTAGGTTTATGATCTAGAATGATTTTATTTCTAAGCGACCCCATTTGGTCGACTATAGTCCAGGGGTTCCCAACCTTTTTGCTCTTCTGTACCCCTTGGGCATTTTTATAGATACCTCTGTACCCCTAAAAATTGAGGATGAGGAAGGAAAACAATGAAATTGATATCGTGATACAATTTTATAATGAAATCTGTTTGTGTAGACTGGATCTTTTCAGGCCCGGTATGGGTACAGATTGCAGCTGCTGGAAGTTCCATAATAGTGAAAAACAAATGGCATTCACCCTATTCTTGATATAACTTGAGTAAAAGCTTTGCTTGCTGCCGTGGTGGCGCAGTGGTATGATTCTCAGCTTCAAATCCCACCGCTCACTGTTGGCTCGGATTGCGCCATTACAAAAATCCGGCAGTCCATTAACCTAACGGTCCGAAAAAACCCGAGGGGTTCAGTAGGAGAATAGGTGCCAGCCCTCAGGGTGAGGAGTTAAACAGTGGGCCTAGAGACACACTGGCCGTGTGTCATAGGCATTGTGGTCTGTCCCCCCACTGGCTGTCGGCCTAAGAAACAGGAGATCAGCGCCTGCCCTATGAGCCTACAGAGGCCCAGGAGGACTTTAATGTAACTTTAAAGCTTTGCTTACTAAAATGAGGAAATTAAAAAAAAAAGACACGGCATTGTTCAATCTCAATGCAGATTGCACCATGTCTATTCTCTAAGGTCCAATGTACCCCCTGAAGAGTGCAAATGTACGACCTGGGGTACATGCACCACAGGTTGGGAACCCCTGGCCTATACGAAGCTATATTTCGTGCTATAAAACTGAATGTAGACTCTATTACCGTGGATGTGGCGGGACAGAATGAATTTTCTCTAAGACCAGAATTTAATCAAGGCAAAGCCTCTTACACTAAGAAATGAAATCATGTGATTCCCTGACAATGATGACGTAAGATTTTTCCAATGACTTTCTTGATATATACGTATAAAAACGGAAATTATTGTACAATATACATGAAGTTGTTTTCCTTCACAATTGTTGTTATGATATAATGTTGCGATAAAATAAAAAAAAATGTATAAATGTATAACAAAAATGAACGCACAATTTACTTGAAGTTGCTTTCATACACAATTATTTTTCATGATTATAAATGATTATAAGTAGACGAAATTTTCACCAATATTGCAATAAAATAGAAAATGTATAATGTATAACAAAAATGAACTGATAACTTACATGAAGTTCTTTCCAAATACAATTATTTTTTTTACGGTTTTCGATTCATTATTAGGTAGAAGAAATGTTAACCAATACTGTGATAAAATAAAAAAAAATATATAATGTATAAAAATTGAAAACAAATTACATGAAATTGCAATATAATAGAAAAATGTATAATGTATAAAAATATGAAAGCAAAATTATTTTTTTATGGTATTACGATGATTTGTTGAGTAGACGAAATGTTAACCAATATTGCAATAAAATTGAAAAAATGTATAATATATAAAAAAATTACCACGTAACTTACACAAGTATTTTTTTACAATAAAAAATATATAATGTGTAAAAAATGAGCACAATTTACATGATGTTGCTTCCATATATAACTATCTTTTCACGATTTTCCATTATTGGTTTAGGAGATGAAATGCTAACCAATATTGCAATGAAAAAATGCAGAAAAAATGTATAATGCATGACACGTTCCATTTCATTTTTCAGGAACCGTGGATTCCTACGAGGTTCAATTTACCGTCAACGGCTCCCAGATCCTCACCTACAACGTTGTAAACCGTTTCAGTCCAACAGACAATCCGTTCTATCATCATTTTCCCGTGGTGAGCAATTGATCCTTATAAAAAAGGATGCCAGCTTACATCTCTAGTTGATTACATCATGACATTAAGCAAAACTTTATCTAGGACACAAGTTTAGGTTCTTGTCAGGGCTATCAGATTATGCCTTCATTTTATTATAAGGCAATAGACAAATCTTAATTCTTTTTACACGTAAAAACGAAATGTGAACTAGAATATAAGTTTAGTTTTAATATAGTTTGGTTTTCATGACCTAAATTTTTGCTGATTTTGTTGATAACTGAAGCAAAAGTTTGTATCTGATATCGAGTTTGGTTTTCGTGACCTAAATTTTTGCAGATGTTAAATAAAACGAAAGTTTATATCTCTTATCGGGGTCTAGTTTTCATGACCTAAAATTTGCAGAAGTTGTTGATAGCTAAAACAAGTTTATATCTCATATCGGGGTCTAGTTTTCATGACCTAAAATTTGCAGAAGTTGTTGATAACTAGAACAAAAGTTTATATTTCAATTCGGGTTTAATTTTCAGGACCTAAAATTTGCAGAAGTTGTTTTATCAACTTAAAATTTGCAGTTGTTGATCATTTTGAACGCACGTTTGGACATTATTTGAACATTTTCCCGCGTCTTTAGGAAGCGCTGTTGAATCTCACTGTGTACGCCATCAACATCTTCGAGAGAGTCCCCGTGGACATCTACGCTGAGATACTTGAGCAGGTGAAGATAGCACAGATCGACGACTTCTCAATAGTGACCGGAAAGGTGAGTTTCAAAACGGCACTCCCTTGCGTTTGAGCTCTCAAGACAATGCCCGAGAAAGTGCCATTTTTACGACGCATCGTTTGGTCATTTTCTGTTTTATTTAATTCAGGCGTTCAGCATTTGAGGGGCATCTCGACCCGACTTTTGAAAATGGTGTTTTCGCCTGATCCACTTTAAAATAATTCCCCCCCCTTTTTCCCCAAAAAGGGGTTGGGGTTGAACTGTAATTTTTTTTTATGCATACTATTCTATTCCTGATTGCAAATGCTTCATTTCATACAAAATTCAACTTTGTATCTTGAAAAATAAAGAAATTAAAGCAGGTTGAATTTCCAAAACTTTGATGGCTTATAACTCAAAAACGAGTTTTATGATATGTTTATAATTTAGTCTTTGTACAGGATGACAATGACTAAAAAATGCACGACTGTATTTCCTTCAAAGACTAATATTGAATCTTCAATTGTTTTATTCCTTTGAAGAATGAACTGAAGACTTTCGGGATCTCCTTTGAAACTTTGGGCAGAGGGGCCTGTCTCATCGTTGACTGGGGAGACACGAAGCCTCTTCTGCTAGACTCCTTCGGTGACGAGTACAACTGTATGCTGAACTTCTCGTATGCTACTTACTATCCCGGTGTCACGTTGCAGTTGGAAAACACTTTCACTCATACTTATACGTAAGTGCTCGAAGGAGATGTGTAGCTCTGTTGTATCGTTTTATTTCAATGGTTTACAAATGTATTCCAATCCCTTAACGCTATCAAGTTGTATTAAACTCTTTTGCAAAAATTATTCATTTTGTAAAGGGTTTATTTTGGAATAACTGCTGGAGTGTAAGCAGAGTATTTTCAAGTCTGCAGATGGATCTCTGTTCGAAGCTGAAACATAGAAACTTTTGAGTAAACGCAATTGAAAATAATTGACATCTGTGGAAAGCAATTACAGGGAAAGTACATAACAGCAGGTTAATTATCTGCACAGATCGATCTTGTAGAGAGAGCATCATTTAAGAATATTCTGAATTTGCAGGGCGGGAACGGATCGTTACATTGGCGGTCGTGTCTTTTTCAAGTTATGTTTATGTATTTTGTTTATGTTCATTTTGTTCGAAGGATACGAGAGCTTGCGTAAGTGGGCCCTGAATAGTGCTGCCACCTTTCGGGAATTTCGAGAAACATACTTTTTTCATTTTGTTCCAAGGATAGGAGAGCTTTGCTAAGTCGGCCCTGTATGGTCCTACCATCTTTTGGGGGTTTCAAGAAACATACTTTTTTCATTTATTCCAAGGACATGAGAGCTTAGGTAAGTGGGCCCTGGACAGTGCTGCCACCTTTTGGGAATTTTGAAAAAGCCTAGCAACTAAGAGTTAAATAATTATGCGAAATGGACTTGCTGATGCCCGTAACTCCCCAAAAGCTGACAGTCCGTGATATGAGATTTGGTCTTCAGCATGTGTTTTGTAATAAAACAATTTTGAAAAGGAAATCGTGGTGGCCTCAGAGTTAACAGCTTGCTAAACTGTCAAAATTAGCCATGCCTGAAGGTGAAAGGTAATAATTTTATGCATACATTCTTTGTTCTCTTAATTTCATGCACTGAACGTGTAAATACAGCTTCAATAACGACTCTCTTTCAACGTTACAGGGCAGAAGGAGTTTACAACATCTCGGTCATGGCCTTCAATCCGGTCAGCACCACCACAGATATGCTGCTGTTCATCGTGAGCAGCCTCAAGTGCCGCCCACCCAAAATCGAGATCTTCGACGGCACCTTGGATTACCTGGCTGCGCCCCGAGTTCCCAAAGGGGAAGACAATTCCATAGTGTCAGTCTCTACCATCGACTGCGAGATTACGAGCAAAACCAAGTGAGTGCGTCAGTCTTTCTTATTCACACTGAGGACAACCAAGGCTTCAAATGCATAACTGGGAGTTTCATCTATCATTTTGGTAATAATGTTCAGTGTAATAATCCTTCTTTGTTAGGTTAAAAACCTGTTCTTTGCAAGCGTTAAAAAATGCAGTAGCCATCTAATGAATGGGATAATTTGAAATTCTGGCAATAATGAAACCTGATTTTAAAGCTTCAAATGTAGAACTGGGAATTTCAGATACCACCAAAATAATTAGTGTTAGGAAAGATTTGAGGATCGCTCTTGATTTACAAGTTAAAATATGGCTTCGAGTTATGCATTTTTAATGAATATTTTTTCCTAGGAAGCACAGGAACTCTGGTTGATAATCACAGTTTTATTCCTGAGACATATTTCACTCTCCAAAGAATAAGTAGAATGAGCTACATGCCCGAGAAATGGATGAAAATGGATCCCAGTATATCTCAACCATTTATCATTTTGTAATTTGTGAAATAGTTTCAAGTTCACAATTATGTATTGTCGTATGTGTTGATAATAGGCTACCTGTCAAGACCGGTGCTTTGTAAAAATGAATTTTGTAAAAAACTTACTGCAAAAGGGTAAGCATATTGACTCTGTCCACAAGGGGTTTTCAGTTGAAGATTTAAAGAAAGGCAGAGAAAAATAAACAACGGTTAATATTCTCTATGAATAAGGTTCTACCTAAAGTTCCACCTTAAGTTCCACCTTCATTCCCGCAGGAAACGCTGGCAGATATTCGCCGTGGATGACCTCTGGGGCTTCATCGTGGAACCTATAGCGACCATGGACGTCATCCAGACGTGGAACATGTCTGAAATAGTCATTCCGGCCAATTACCTGAAGTACGGACGATACCTCCTCACCTATACGCTGACCATGTGGGGTAGGTCTCTTGAATCTCCTAATTTTGGTTCCATTTAATAATAGGTAATCCCCGTAAGGGGGTAGTGCCGTCAGTGCACCTCATGTGGTGCACTGTAGGCATTAATTAAGGTTCCTTCCAGCTTGCCTTAATTGAGCCCATAGCTGCAAGCCCTTTCGTTCCTTTCACTGTGCCTCCATTCTCCTGACAGTTGATTCTAGTGCAACTGCTTTGAGGTTTTCCTCCTGTTACACCTTTCCAACCTTTTGCTGTCAGTTTCGGTTTCAGAGCTGAATGACCTCATAGTTCTCATTGCTTGGCCTTTGGCCTAAATGCTATATTCAATTCAATTCAATTCAATTCCTCTGTCCAAAGCATCTTGATGATACTCTTAGCTCTTTCACCTGATTATTATTACTCTCTGATTATTATCAGTCTCTGATTATGATTAATCCCTGATTATCCTTAATCTGTGATTATTGCTAATCTCTGATTATTGTTCTGTGGTTATTATAAATCTGTGATTATTGTTAATCTGATTATTATCAATATCTGTTAATTATCTCTGATTATTATTAATCTCTATTACTTATCTCTGATTATTATTAATCTCTGATTATTATCAATCTCTGATTATGGTTAATCCATGATTATTGTCAGCTTCATTATTATTAATCACTTATAATTATTAACCTCAGGATCATTCATATATGATTATTATCAACCTCTGATTATCATTAATCTCTGATTATCATTAATCTGAGATTATCATCAATCTCTCTCCTAGATCCTCCCGTCCTGGATCCCAATTGGCCGTTCCAGAAACAAATGGACACCTACATCGAGATCATTCCCACGCCCCTGAAACCCTCCATGTTCGGGGGCGTCCTGAGGATCACCAGAGGACCCATCCAGGAGGTCCTTTTCGATCCCACTACGAACTCCATCGATCCTGACAACCCGGGGGAGAAGGTCAGTTGGCCTTTACGTCATTGGTCGAGGTTCAGTTTCTTGACCTCTTATTTATTCCACGCTGATTTCTTGTAGCCTGAATTCCAGCATATTAAGTGTTCGTGAAAAAGATATTGTTATTATTATTATTATTATTATTATTATTATTATTATTATTATTATTATTATTATTATTATTATTCAGAAGGTGAACCCTCTTATTATTATTATTATTATTATTATTATCATTATTCAGAAGACGAACCAAATTGATATGGAACAAGCCCACAGGGGCCACTGACTTGAAATTCAAGCTTCCAAAGAATATGGTGTTCATTTCAAAGATGTAACTCACTTATTAAAAAAGACAAAAAAAATAAATTAACGAATCAATAAAGAATTAGACAAAAATGCAGGTAAATGATTAAACTACTAGTAGAAATGTATTACGGTAGTGTTGCATTGCGTCTTCGCTTGAGCTTCTGAAGTTCCAGTTGCACGACTTCCTCTGGGAGACTGTTCCACAGTCCAACTGTGAGAGGAATAAAGAACCTCTGGAACTGAGAAGTTCGACAGCGACGCACATTTACTGTATACTGGTGCTGCTGTTGAGCAAATCTGGTTGCTCTCGGCAGATAAATGGGATATGGGATCGATGGAGAATGTGAAAGATCTCTGTTAAAATACAACTTATGAAAAAGTGACGAACAAGAGACCATCCGTCGATGGTCCAAGTCATAACTGCTAATTTTAGGAAACAAAAACCTACCACCACGAACCACTCTATCTTAAAGAGATAAATCTCTGGCAGAAGCAGACTTAGACGAGTTAAGCTTCAAAAAGTAAATCTTACAAATAAGTTTGATGCTGTTAAATGAAACATTCTCTCACGCTTCACCCGTTTCCTATTTGCCAGGGCTTTACTGTCAGCTGGAAATGCAGAGAGCTGAGCGAGGCTTGGCCTGCGGTGGACACCACGCCCAATCCCATATGGCCCAAAGGAACGACGGGAACTGGGTGTTTTGGATACGGGCCAGGTAAGATGGAGGAATTCATTTTCCTTTTTTAGTTTTCTGGAAAAAAAAAACTATTGTGCCGTACGTATGTTAATATATTAGAGTCGAAGCAATTGGTTACTTCCACGATGCGTCTGCTTCGTTTGCAGATGTTTTATTATATATTGTTCAGTCAGCTGTATTTCACATAAGACAAACCCTTATCACTACATATAACTCGCCCCCTAGCTGCAACCCTCTCATTCCTTTTACTGTATCTCTGTTCATATTCTCTTTCTTCCATCTTACTTTCCACCCTCTCCTAACAACTGATTCAAAGTGCAACTGCGAGGTTTTCCTCCTGTTACCCCTTTCAGTCCTTTTTATTTTCAATTTCCTCATAGGTCCCAGCATTTGGCCTTTGGCCTGAGTTCTATCTATCTATCTATCTATCTATCTATCTATCTATCTATCTATCTATCCTCTTTTTTCAGGGTTGCTGGATCACAAAGATGGATCCCTAACCGTCTTGGGTGGGGACTTCATAGCTGTGGACAAGATATACGAAGTAGTAGCCACCATCAAGAAAGACACCAGAACTGCAATGGCTACGGGACAGGTTCACACTGTGGCCTACAACCCTCCCATTTTGTCAGTCACGTAAGCGCCGGATTTATCAGAGGTCTTATAGTGGTGCTTGTTTATGATTTCAGAAAACAGGACTTTTTTTTTTGTTATACTCTGTTGCTCAAGAATTCATACTTCTGGAGGCTTCGAAAAATGACGTCCCAAGCCAGTAGGCAAGACTGGAATAATACATATGGAAGCGCGAATTCAGTCATTGCTTTAAAGCTAGAAAGGTTTAATCGTCAAAACAATTCTACGTCTCGCTAGTTTTTAGTGCGTTACATTTTATTCAACAATGAAATACCTGCTGGAGATTTTATACCCCTCCAGTACAACTCCTGTTTTGTCACATGTAATTCTTTAGGTGCTATAGAGGCCAATCTTTCCCCTCAGGTGTCTAGCAGACTCCCTGTGCAAGCCAGACGGCGATGGAGTTTACGTCAACCCTTC
The DNA here is from genome assembly GCF_040412425.1 of Macrobrachium rosenbergii. Lineage (NCBI taxonomy): Eukaryota > Metazoa > Arthropoda > Malacostraca > Decapoda > Palaemonidae > Macrobrachium > Macrobrachium rosenbergii. Next base: position 31,564,846 of record NC_089764.1, on the reverse strand, counting down.
CCTTAAAATGGGAATACTGGCAGAGTGCATTGATTATTGTGTTGAGCCATATAACTATCTATGGACTGTCATGCATCAGGATGAGACTCAGATTGTGCCAGCAGCAGGACAGGAAATAGTTGGTAAGTAGAGTATTTGTTTCCTTATGGTAACCCATTTGATATTTTATTTCCTTCTCAAAGACAACCTATTCACGTTTCTTAAGATTGTTTTACATTATATGGTTAAATTCCATTTAGGTTAATTAGGTTGTTTCTCAAAAATTATAATAACAGTAATTGGTTAGATATTTATATTCCTTCTTAAATGCAACCTCGTCCTATTTCTTGAATTTATTTTTAGATATTGATGAATTTTGTATATTTTAACCAGGTACCAGGTTATTTATGAAAAATTATAGTAAGACGATATGTCTCATTCTGTGCATACAGATTTAATATGCAAATTAGACCGTGACCACTGGACTGAGGGTTAGGTCTATATATATAAACATATACGAGAAAGGCATCACGTATTCACGGAGAGTATTTATTTTCAGGACATACACTGTCTGAGTATGCTTTGACCCCATCATTCTTCGACCTGTACGAAAATGAACCTATGATCAAAGTTTCTGTCGAGGCCAGTGATCAAACGGGTATTTCGGGTGAGTGTCTTCTGCGCTTGCACGTAATTCGGTTGCCTACTGTATATATACATTTATCCATATTTATCTTTAGGTGCATATATATACATACATATACATATATGAATATATATATATATATATATATATATATATATATATATATATATATATATATATATATTATATATGTATATGTACTTATCTACATATATATACATACACCTATATGTATGACTGTAGACGAACAGCAGATGCCATTTCTTTAAGGATAGCTTTCATGAATGAGATGAGGACTGGACACTTTTTTGTTGAAAAAAAGCAGTTCATATTTTTTATAAAAGAAAAAAGAATACAGAAATCAGTTAAAGAATTTAAGTGTCCATCAGATGGAAAAGGTAATAATGAATATCAGTTTAAGGTATTAGTATAAGGTCTAAGTATAAGGTCGTGTGTGTGTGTGTGTGTGTGTACAAGACTTGATGG
>NC_089764.1:31506235-31561235 GCF_040412425.1 Macrobrachium rosenbergii | reverse complement strand
AAAAATGCGCCGAAGTGTCTTCGGCGCAATCGAGTTTTCTGTGCAGCCGCTACAGCGTATAATCTAGGCCACTGACAGTAGATCTATCTTTCGGTGGTCTCGGTGTAATGCTGTATGAGCCGCGGCCCATAAAACTTTAACTACCTCCCGGAGGTTGCCTGTCCTATATCGTTGCCAGACGCACCATTATGACTAAACTTAACCTTAAATAGAATAAAAACTACTGAGGCTAGAAGGCTGCAATTTGGCATGTTTGGTGATCGGAGGGTGGATGATCAACATATACCAATGTGCAGCCCTCTAGCCTCGGTAGTTTTAAAGATCTGAGGGCAGAAAAAAAAAGTGCTGAAGGACAGACAAAGCAGGCTCAATAGTTTTCTTTTAACGAAAACTAAAAGAAGAAGATCCTTTTCTGAAGTGCTTCTTCCCCTGTTCCTCTTATAGGCCACGATGCCAACCGAAGCGCAGTTGAAAGCGGCGGACATCGCAGGTCTTATCGCTTCTCTGTCTGGGGCGGGAAACACGGGTCTTCTTACGATGATTATAGCTGCCCAGACTGCCGTCAATTCCCAGGTAAGGTGCTGGCAGGAGGCCAGCTTAATTTAAGGTCAGATAGACCAGGTAAGGTTTAAAAGACTAGGGTAAACATATAGAGTTTAGGCCAAAGGAAAGCAAGGTGGGGTTAATAAATAAATGTAAAGTATTAAATACACTTCTGTACTACAAGCCTTTGGAATATTGTACTGAAAGGCTGATACCAGGAAACAGGAATTTACCCCGTAATGGGGATAGTGCCGCCAGTGCACCTCATACAGTGCACTGTAGGCATTACTTACGGATTTTGCAGCGTCCCTTCACCCCTTGGCTGCAACCCCTTTCACTCCTTTTACTGTATCTCCTTTCATATTCTCTTCCTTCCATCTTGCTTTCCACACTCTCCTAACATTGATTCACAGTGCAACTGCTGCGAGGTTTTCCTCCTGTTAAACCTTTCAAACCTTGGGCCAGCCCTAGGAGAGCTGTTAACCAGCTCAGTGGTCTGGTTAAACTAAGATATACTTAACTTTACTCTCAATTTCCTTTTCAGCGCTGATTGACCTCATAGGTCGAAGCGCTTAGCCTTTGGCCTAAATTCTGTGTCCTGTTCTATTCTAAAGCAGGAACTTGAAAGAAAAACCTGTTATGTCTTTAACTGAACGACAATAGCATAAACCAAACTCACAAAAGCAAACGATTAAGAATTTAGTGAATGTTTCAGTAAGCTGTCTATGACACTCACTGCTCGCCCTTAACTAAATACTGAGAAAATATCAAAATGAAAAATATAGGAGGGCCTCTCGCCCCAAAAAATTTGTTTGAGTTAGAAGCCATCAAATTTTTGGAAATTCAACCTGCTCTAATTTCTTAATTTTGAAGATACAAAGTTGAATTTTGTATGAGATGAAGTACTGTATTTGCGATCAGGAATAGACTAGCATGCATAAAAAAATTATATTTCAACCCCACCCCGCCCTTTTTTGGAAAAAGGGGTATTATTTTAAAGCTGACCAGGCGAAAAACGCCATTTTCAAAAGCTGGCCCTTCTAATGCTGAACGCCTGATATCAAAATAACCTTTTTTTCTTTTACAGGCCCCGTGGCTTTCCCTGAAGCCAGAGGACATAGCGAACTTGACTCAAGCGGAAATAGACGCTCGTATCGTCGCCATAGCTGCCATGAACAACGCAGCCCTGGACGCCCTGAAGGCGAACACTGTCTACAACTCCCTCGGGACAATTTCCTCGGCCGCTGCGACCGTTGCCGGGATCTTGAAAGCCTCGTCTGAGAACCTCCAGTCTCTGAAGACTATTGATTTAGCGGCCAGGGATAAAGTAGCAGGAATCTCAGAGGTAAGCTTCCCAACTCTGCAGAGTTGGTGAGCGATCAGTACCTGTTATGATCAATAAATATAAATGTGTTATTTTGGTGACGTTTCAAGTTCAGTTTCGCAACCTGAGCGCTGAATAGGGGCTCTGGGATGCACGGTATAAATAGCATTCGCGAAAAATACCTCTTCATAACGATGTGCTTTCTTCCAATTCTAAGGACATTCTGAATGGCTTGCTGAAAACTGATCCCCCCTCGTCAGATCTTCTTGTACCGCTCGTTGAATACATGGGAGTGATTGCTGGCGGGATGGCGGAGGTGAGTGGACCTTTTAAAAGCATTTTTCAAAGCATTCCTTGTATCTTGTAAGAGGCGGGCTCAGAAAACACCGAAATTCGTCCGTAACATTTAACCAGTTTGCATGCAAAACGAAATTCACATGCAGTGGACCTCTGGAATATTCACAAACGCGTTGAAAAGCAGAGCACTGACTTTTTCCATCTCCTTCCAAGGAAATCTTGATTCTCGAAACTTGGAAGTAAGATTTAATCTTTTGTAATGAGAGTAAGATTTAGTCTTTTATGATGAAAGTAAGGTTTAGTCTTTTATGATGTAAGTCAGATTTAGTATTTTATGATGAAAGTGAGATTTAGTCTTATATGATGAAAGTAAGATTGAGTCGTTTATGATGAAAGTTAGATTTAGTATTTTACAATGAAAGTCTGATTTAGTATTTTATGATGAAAGTAAGATTTAGTCTTATGTGATGAAAGTAAGATTTGGCCTTTTATGATGAAAGTAAGATTCAGTCTTCTATACCAAAGTAAGTCTTGGTCTTTTATATTGATTAAGTCCTTTATGATGAAAGTAAGAGTTAGTCTGTTATAATGAAAGCAAGATTTAGTCTTTTATGAAGTGATTTTAATCAAAATTATTCAGCCTTTCACTGAATTCAGACCTAGCAAAGTATATAAGGGATGAATCATGTTTTGAAAGGAATGCATATATATAAATATTCTGCCCAAGAACTTTGCTATAACGATTGGTAGCAAATCTTCTAGATTCTATTCTTTGTTATTTGGGATGTACGCCCACAGGTGAACAGTTTCAGTAAATACAAAAACTCTACGGAAGTATACATAAAAACTGTATAACGCTCCCCAACACCAACTTAGGACACATATCAACAATAAAATTAAATTTATTATATCTTTCTCCAGATGGAAGTGGGTGGACGTAAAAATATATGGATTTTTCGCCGATCTTTTTAACTAAGTAACATTGTTTTCCTTTTCGCAGGGTCAAAACGAAGTTGGATCAGATGATACCTGTCAGTTCATCCCACCAAGCGACTTCATCAATCGAAACACATTGCCTTTCGATACGAGGATCACTTCGCGTAAGTTTCAGAGCACTGTGGGCATTGCTAAAGGGATTGGAAGCCAGGAGTTCTAGCTAGTTATCCATACTAAGGAAGGCTTATTTCAGCCACTTGTAGTATGCTTTAAATTTGGTTAAGTAAAGCGGACCAGTTGTTAGCTTGAATACACTTGTATTATAAATCGTTTAGTAAAGACAACACTTTATAGATAATTTATTTACCATTTATTTATTTATTTTTTATTTTTTACAGCTGATATGGTGATACCTGACAAACCAGAGGACATTTACAAATGTAATGTGCGTGACGTCACCAGGCAGAGAGCACAGAGAATTGTAAGTGAATTACTTGATTATTTAGTTCCTTCACTGCAGTGCCAAGTCTATTAATATTTTTTTTTTGTGTGTACAAATGCCCTACCTAAATCATTCGTGTAGAATATCCTAAGTATTTCCCTGGAAATTCTTTATAGAAAAACGAGGAATATCCCTTTACCATCTGTTACTTCCTTCTAATGGACACCATATTCTGTTGAAGACTGAATTTCAAGTCAATGTCCCCTATAGTGGGCTTGTTTCATATGAGCTATATTCATCAGAGCTGATATGTTTCACTAATATATATTTCACTGTTGTTGTTGTTGTTATTATTATTATTTTTTTATTATTAAAATATTATTATTATTATTATTATTATTATTATTATTATTATTATTATTATTATTATCATCATTCAGTAGATGAAACCTATTCATCTACAAGCCCACCACAGGGGCCACTGACTTGAAATTCAAGCTTCCAAAGAATATTGTGTTCATTAGGAAGAAGTAAGAGGAAGTAAAGTGATATACAGAAAGAAGAGATCCCACTTATTAAGAAAAATAAAAAAAATAAATTGATAAATAGATAAATAGATAAAATGTATTAAAATGCAAGAAGAACAGTATTAGGGTAGAAATGCATTGCATCTTGGCTTGAACTTCCGAAGTTCCAATCGTACGACATTCTCTGGGAGGCCATTCCACAGTCCAACGGCCTGAGGAATAAACGACCTCTGGGACTGAGAAGTTCGACAGCGAGGCGCATTTATGATATATCTCAATCATTCTTCCAGGTTCCACTGATCGAGAAGGTCCTGGACCGGATATCCGAGTCGGTCCTGCAGAAGATGGTGGCCGGGGAAATGTACAACATTAGCACCGAGTCCGATATTCACGTCATGATGGGAATGTGAGTTGTGCTGGGTTTGTTTACGTTTGAAGGGGTGCGTTCTTTCGTGCAGAAAAAAGAAGGTTGAGTTCGTCTTCGGCGTATGCGCATCTCGAGCTGAAACAATTCACTATCTGTTTATAGTTATTCTTAATACGTTTCTTTTATTTTTTTTTCCAGAGTTCCAAAGTTATCAATAATTCACATCGGCAAGAGTGGAAGCTGCTTCGTTTTCCCAGACAATTTCTGTCCCCAAGTCAAGTGCAACACGGCCATAGGATACAACGCCCGGGAGTGGCCTTTCGTCACTCATGTAAGCCTCGGCCCATCTCATTTTGCTCTGGTATTTAAATATAAAATCAGTGAGAAAATGTCAAAGTAGGATTTAAATTCTCAGGTTCGGAATTTTATTATAAATATTGCAATTTTGCTGTGATGGTAAGTATCAGTTCACTCAGAAAATATCGGAACTAGGTTTTCAATTCTCAGGTTCGGAATTTTATTATAAATATTGTAATTTTGCTGTGATGTTAAGTATCAATTCACTGAGAAAATATTCGAACTAGGTTTTCAATTCTCAGGTTCGGAATTTTATTATAGATATTGTAATTTGGCTGTAATATTAAATATTAATTCACTGAGAAAATACCAAAGTAGAATTTAAATTCCCAGATTCGGAGTTTTATTATAAATATTCTAATTTAGCTGCAACGTTAAGTATCAATTCACTGAGAAAATATCGAACTAGGTTTTCAATTCTCAGGTTCGGAATTTTATTATAAATATATTCGGATTTAGCTGTAATGTTAAGTATTAATTCACTGAGAAAATTCCAAGCAGAATTTAAATTCCCAGGTTCGGAATTTTATTATAAATATTCTAATTTAGCTGTAATGTTAAGTACCAATTCACTGAGAAAATATCGAACTAGGTTTTCAATTCTCAGGTTCGGAATTATCCTTATAAGTGCTGCTGCAACTTGCATTTTGCATATTTTTTTTTTATTAAATCTTCCCTGATCTTGGAATGGAACATATGTAGAGTTTAGGCTAAGGGCCAAGCGCTGGGACCTATGGGGTCATTCAGCGCTGAAAGAGAAACTGAGAGTAAAGGTTTGAAAGGTGTAACAGGAGGAAGACCTCAAAGCAGTTGCACTATGAAACAATTGTTAGGAAGGGATGGAAAGTAACATGGAAGATAGATAATATGAATGAAGGTACAATAAAAGGAATGAAAGAGGTTGCAGCTAGGGGCCGAAGGAACGCTGCAAAGAACCTTAAGTAATACCTACAGTGCACCCCGTGAGGTGCGCCGACAGCACTAACCCCTTACGGGGTTCCCTGCTCTTGACAAAGTTCGTGATTGACAATTATTATTCACAATTCGTACCAGTCATTAAAACAAAGCAAGTCCCTAAAGCGTTTCTGAAGAATCTAGCATTAATTTGGGCGAGGCATCTAGCGGACAGCTCCAGAGATCGACCTTGGAAAGAGGGAACTCCAGCCACTCTGTCATTTCAGGCCTATCCAGAGTCGTCTGACGTTCTGTCGCCAGGGACGAAGACTCTGGACCTGACTCTGTACAACCGTAAGATAGATCGTCTGGCCGTAGAGAATTTGCCGCCAGAGAAGGAAATCAAAGTCAACATTGCACGGAATCCTGGGAAGAGAGGAAACAGCACCTTACCTGGTTGGTGTCTCTCTTGAAATTTTTTTTTTTCCTTTCATTAATCTTGTTCTTAATCTCTTTCTGATATTTTTATGACGTTCGTAGTAGCGGGAAATATGGCGTCATGTGGCATAGATGTGAGATGTGTCTTCCTACAGATTCTATTGTAATCATTTGTAATGATAGTCAATGTATAGGTTCTAGATGGAATCATGCCTTCCTTTCTCACAAATTTTGCGTCGAACGCCATAAAAATTAAATTTTTCAAGCACAAAATTCATCCTTCCGCACAAGCTCATTACTTTCAATGTAGCACAGTTTTGTAGTTCACAGAATTCTAGACAGTTCCCTAATCAGTTGCCAAATAAAAAAAAATGAGGCTACTGCAAGTGCTCTGCACATGCGCAGCTGTTAGCATGGACGCTGCAAAGAACCTTAAGTAATACCTGCAGTGCACTATTCCCCTACGGGGTTCAGTGACGATTGCCAGTGATACATCATGCTGATGAATCACAGGTTTCATTCTTTTAGTGTTTGTTAATTCTCATCATTTTATTGTAAAATTTGAGCGCGGCATTAAGACAATTAGGGAGGATTATCAAAGAATATTTCTACCCAGATTTTCAAGTTTGTTCTCTTAGTAATTTGGTCAGTCAATATCTCTCCCCCTTTTTCAGATTTTGAATACATTGACGCCATCACAGAATCGGCTGCTCAGTTGCTTCCAATGGTATATACCACATTTAATATTACCAAGGTGAGTTTAGCCTAGTCGCTGCTATTTACTGCTGAAATGTACACTAAGATACTGACATGATTATTATTTTATTTTCCAAAGTCACTAACCATAACCCAATGATAATTTTGGTTTTAAGTTACCCAGAAGTGATTATCAATTTATTTTCCAAAGTCACCTACCATAAACAAATGATAATTTTGATTTTAAATGACCCAAAAGTGATTAATATTTTATTTTCCAAAGTCACTAACCATAAACCAATGATAATTTTCATTTTAAGTTACCCGGAAGTGATTATTATTTTATTTTCCAAAGTCACTTACCGTAAAACAAGGATAATTTTCATTTTAAGTTACCTAGAAGTGCAAGCACATGTTATTCAAATGATAATTTTGATTTGAAGTTACCCAAAAGTGCAAGCACATGATATTCAAATGATAATTTTGATTTGAAGTTACCTAAAAGTGCAAGCACATGTTATTCAAATAAGGATACGACTTTTTCATGACAACTTGATCTTAAAGATAAAGAAAATTTAGACTTCGCCAAGAGATTTCGTCCTGAAATCGTTACAGTGTATGATTCATGGCAATATTCGATAATGCAGGCTTTCTAAAACTTGCTATCGTGCAGTTAGCTCTCCATAAAGGCACGAGAGAATTTCTGTGGAGAATTTATATCTCATCACCATTAAATAATTCTTCCTAAATGATAAGTAATACTGGTAACTCAATAACGATCTGCGATGGATTGGTACACGCGATAGCGTAAGATTAGTATAACACAGAATTCCATCGGAAATAATTTTATTTTTTAGTTTTCTGTAAAAGAAAACTATTATAGAGATGGCTATTTGTCTGTCCGTCCGCACTTTTTCTGTCCGCCCTCAGATCTTAAAAACTAGCGAGGCTAGAGGGCTGCAAATTGGTGTGTTGATCATCCACCCTCCAATCATCAAACATACCCTTAAAGTTAGCCTTGATCGTGCGTGCCAGACGGGTTTTATAGTCTCTCACTTCAATGAGACCATTCTTGATAAATTTTGCCCAAATGACCCTCACAACTTTTAAAGCCTCTCTCATTAGTGAGATTACTCTTTACAAATTCTCCCCAAAAACACTCACGATTTTTACACCTTATTCCAGGCCGACTCATCAGCGACTTTGGAGATTATCCCCGACACGGAGAACCCACGGTTGTTTATCCTGTTGTCAAAACCTCGGCTCCCAACGGTGTCCAACCACGAGTTTTTCACTCTCGTCAAAGACATACCTTTGAAGAACGGTGAGTGTTTTTGTGTGCTTGTGTTTCCAGTGAGCTTCACTTCTACTCTAGCCGTCGTTCAGTCCGGGGACAGACAGCCTACCTAGCTTCTCTTAACGCTTACAATAAACTTCAGAGTGTGTCACTAACAACTGACATAGTTTGACAGGATGCGTTTGATAAATATTACAATTTAGAAAAATAATAATAATAATAATAATAATAATAATAATAATAATAATAATAATAATAATAACACAGGCATGACACTCTATTGTATCACGTCATTCTGTCGGCATGAATACGCTAGTAATTAGTGCAATAGTCTAAATAAACTGCAATTTTAATATGAACATTTAAAGCGGTATCATTATTCATCCATTTGTAATCAGGCGCTACTTATGAATAATTAACTCCGTGGCTTGTCATAAATTTAGCTCTCTCTCTCTCTCTCTCTCTCTCTCTCTCTCTCTCCGGATAGGTAATTTTGTTAACATTAATATCCTTCATCATAATTGGGAAATAATTGTTATATTAAAAAATTACAACACACACACACATATATATATATATATATATATATATATATATATATATATATATATATATATATATATATATATATATATATACACAGTTTGTGACTGTTTGTGTATTTGTTTGTCCACTATAGAAACTGAACTGCCTGATAGACCCAGACAAAATTTTGCACACGGCCTCTATGTCACCCCAGAAAGGTTTACAACTCAAAATCAAAGCCCTCCTACCCCGTGACAGACATACAAAACAACTCCAGTTACTTCACTCCATTTTCGCCATGCTTCTTTCACTCTCTGTCTCACTGCTTTCTCAGTACCTCTCTCCTCTGTTATGACTGATCCCAAGTAGTTAAACTCATCGTTCTGTTTTAGCAATGCACTATCTTCCATCTGAATGTTTACTTCTTCATGTCATTTTTTACTACTAATCATCAGCTCTGTCTTTCCAATGTTCACTTTCAATCCTTTCTTTTCCAAGTCTCCTTTCCACGCTGAAAACCTTTCTTGTAGTAACTTTCTGGTTATACTCTACTGAACTTCAACCCTGTCCCACTTCCACCCAACCAGGTACGCACGATTTGTTCCTGGCGCCGACCATCCTCAACGGGACTGGAAGGTACTTCGTCGGCGTCGGAGAATTTAAGGGCGACTTCGACATCAGCCTGATGAGCGATCCGGTGAAAAACAACGTCACGGGATCGGTGGTTCAAGCGTTGACGACGAACTACAAACTGCGCATCACCACTGGTGGCTGCTATTTCCTCACCAAATCGAATTCTTCCTGGATGGGTGATGGTCTGACGGTACGTGTGTGCGTGTGATTCATGCCGTGTACCGTTTTCTTTAGCCTTATTGTATGTGTGATTCATGCCGTGTATTGGGCGCCATAATAAAACTTGCAAATTTCCTTCGCTAGTGAAAAAAAGTGGAGCAGTCAGCACGATTTTTCGTTCCCTTTCGAACACTTCCGCATGGCTGTTCTGTTCTGAACTCGATGCTTATAGGTCTAATGGCCTCAAGAGACAAGTTTTATGTTTTTTGTGTTTTTAGTTTTTCGGGTTGTTGGAAAAACCCATGACATGGATATTTATGTGTCTAATGGTCTCAAGGAACATGCTTGTATATTTTTTTGCTAATTTCAGGCTGTTGGAACCAGTTTCAGGATAGATGTCTGAGTCTAGTGATCGCAAGAACCACTTATAATTCTTCTTGAATTTCAGATTGTTGGAACAACCCACAGAATGGGTGTGTTGAATTGAATTGAATGTAGGATTTGGGCCAAAGGCCAAGCACCGGGACCTATCAGATTGCTTCAGCGCTGAAAAGGAAATTAACAGTAAAAGGTCTGAAAGGTGTAACAGGAGGAAAACCTCAAAGCAGTTGCACTATGAATCAATTGCAAGGAGAGGGTGGGAAGTAAGATGGCAGAAAGGGAATATGAACTAGGTACAGTGAAAAAAATGAAAGGGGTTGCAGCTAGGTGCCGAAGGCACGCTGCAAAGTAATGCCTACAGTGCACCACACGAGGTGCACTGACAGCACTAATGACCTCAGAAAACGTACTTTTGATTCTTCTAAAATTTCAGGTCGTTGCATCCAGCCACAGGGTATCAAACTGCAGTGTCAGCCACTTGACGAGCTTCGCATCGGGCATGTTTATCATGCCCAACACCATCGACTTCAATTACGTGTTTGCAAACATGGGATTCAACGACAACCTCACCATATACCTGACGATCATCGTTAGCTTGTCCATCTTCTTCATTCTTCTAGTCTACGCTCGCTACAAAGACAAGAAGGACGTGGAGAAGGTGATTTTTTGTAGTTTCCCTTCTCAGTGGTGTATAATTTATGTGTGTTTGTGTGGTTCTGTGGTCTCTTTAATCGCGCGTATGTATTCTGTAATTCATTCACTTGGTTTTTTGTTAGTTTCGTCCCGTTTGTATTCAGTGAGGGTATATATATACAAACATATATATATATATATATATATATATATATATATATATATATATATATATATATATATATATACATACATATATATATATATATATATATATACATATACATACATACATACATACACACATACACAACAGGGACGGAAAAAACATCTTTTTTGGGGTGATGCAATTGTTAATTATAAGTATACGTTATGTACATATACATATATACATACATACACACACATACACAACAGGGACGGAAAAAACATCTTTTTTGGGGTGATGCAAGTGTTGATTATAAGTATACGTTATGTACATATACATATATACATGCATACACACACATACACAACAGGGACGGAAAAAATATCTTTTTTGGGGTGATGCAAGTGTTGATTATAAGTATACGTTATGCATACCTCTGTTGAATTCTGACGCGTTCGTTTGCTTGTTTTTTTTTTTTCGTTTCTCAGCTGGGTGCCACGCCCTTGCCCGACAACCGCGTCGAAGACAAGTACTTCTACGAGATGCTGGTGTTCACAGGCAACAACAAGGGTGCCCAGACCGATTCCCTCGTCCAGTTCACAGTGGCTGGCGAGTATGATGAGACTGACGTCAGGACTCTGGCTGACAGTAAACGCAAGATCCTCAGGAAGTCCGGCGTGGACGTCTTTGTTATGGCTGTGCCGAGGTAAAGGAAGTATTTGCAGCCAGTATTAGCCTTCTGGAAGAGAAAACTATTGAGATGGCTTTGTCTGTCCTCCCTCAGATCTTAAAAACCACTGAAGCTAGAGGGCTGCAAGTTGGTATGTTGATCATCCACCCTCCAGTCGTCAGACATACCAAATTGCAGCCCTCTAGCCTCAGTAATTTTTATTTTATTTCAGGCCAAAGTTCCCCATAATCGTGCGTCGGGAACGATATAGGACATTTTCATAACACAGGGGTTAATGAATAGGCCTGCTGCTGAATATAGTCTAACTAATATATGAGAATAGATTATTACAAGTTATTCTGACTGATATCCACTACGTCTATTCCTACGGTTACCTTGTGAGGAGTAACCATGAAATACGTATATCAGAAAGAAGAGTAAAATCCTCACGGAGAATTTTCTCAAAATGTCTGAGAACTTCAAAATCCAGCAATAAATGGATGGGTCAAGTCGAACTTGCAAGACTTCAGAGGACGGTGTTGTCAAAAACTAATAAAACTTTTGGCATTCCTCGGGGCAAGAAACAGAGAGTTTCTCTGCCGTTGCTTTGACTCGCGACTTCTGTTTTCCTTGTTCTATTCATTCTTTCTATTAGTTTTCTGAAAAAGAAAACTGTTGTGCCAGCTTTGTCCGTCCGTCCGCACTTTTCTGTCCGCACTTTTTCCCGTCCGCCCTCAGATCTTAAATACTAGTGAGGTTAGAGGGCTGCAATTTGGTATGTTTGATGACAAGAGGGTGGATGATCAACATACCAATTTGTAGCCTTCTAGCCTCAGTGCGAATTTTTTCCCTGTGACTTTTTTACCGGTCACCGTAAATTAATGTGACTTTTTTCTTAGCCAAAATTGTGACTTTTTTCCTATGACTCTTTTCCTAGCCAAAATTGAGATTTTTTCCTGTGACTTATCTTCATGTGACTTTCTTCTTAGCCAAAATTGAGACTTTTTCCTGTAACTTTTTTCATGTGACTTTTTTCTAGCCAAAATTGTGGCTTTTTTCTGTGACTTTTTTTCCTAGAAAAATGACTTTTTTCCTGTGACATTTTTCCTAGCCAAAATTGGGACTTTTTTCCCAGTGATTTTATCCTGTGATTTTTTCCCCTGCCAAAGTTGTGGCTTTTTTCCTGTGACTTTTTCCCCTAGCCAAAATTGTGACTTTTTCCTGTGACTTTTTCCTAGCCAAAATTGCGACTTTTTCCCTTAGCCAAAATTATGACTTTTTCCCTATGACTTTTTTCCCCTGTGACTTCATTACCGGCCACCAAACAAACACACCTGTTCAAAAACTACCACAGAACCTCAGACTGAGCCTTACACAGTAAATCTTTTCTCTGTAACCCTAAGGCCTCTGGGACCACTCCAATACCTGCACATCTGGCACGACAACAGCGGAAAGGGCCCGAACGCCTCCTGGTTCCTGAGCTACGTCGTTTTCCGAGACGTGCAGAGCGGGGACAAGTACGAATTCATCTGCCATCAGTGGTTGGCTGTCGAGCACGACGACGGACAGGTAAGCGTAGAGTAGAATAGAACAGAACAGGGCCATCTGAGCTGTTTGGTCTGAGGGATCACTCTTGAAAAAATAAAATGTTATGCGGGCCAACTGTGTGTATGTATGTATATGTGTATGCATATATGTATATATACATACATATGATGTAATACACAACAGACGCCAATAAAACTCTTCTTTGTAGTTATTGATTTTTCAAGAAATATTTCTTTGATTCAGGATAAGCGGCAAATCTGGTTTTATGAAATAAAAACGAAAAATACACTTTTACTTATTTTTCTCTAGCGGGCCACTTTCAAAATCAAACGGGCCACTTTTGGCCCACAGGCACGGGGTTGGACGGCCCTGGAATAGAATATAGAGTTCATGCCCAAGATCAAGCGAACTGGGACCTATGAGGTCAATTCAGTGCTGAAACGGAATTGAGAATGAAAAGGTTTGAAAGGTGTAACAAGAGGAAAACCTCGCAGTTGCACTATGCAACAATTTTTAGGAGAGGGTGGAAAGTAAGATGGGAGAGAGAAAATACGAACGGAGGTACAGTAAAAGGAATGAAAGGGATTGCAGCTAGTGGACACAGAATGGACACCGCAAAGAACCTTTAGTAATGACTACAGTGCACAGCACGAGAAGCACTGACGGTAGTACCCTCCCAGGGGGCAAGTAAGCGTCTAAGACGGTGTACATGTGATTTGATTTTTATGAAATTTAGGCTGTCAAGCCAAACACCGGGCCACTTCCGGACATTCACCATTGAAGATAGTAACAAGAGGAGTTGGAGAGGTTGGGCAGCAAAGTAAAAAGGTCCAGAATATATACAGTATAAAGTACATGGTTCTGAAGGTGGAACTGGGAGAAAACCCCCACTTTTGCACTAAGAAGTCATTGTTAGACTGGTTGGACAGAAAGACTGAATAAAGGTAGGAAAAAGGAATTAAAGTAACAGGCTTAAAACGGTGGCCGGTAATAAAGTCACAGGGGAAAAATTCCCAATATTTCCTGGGCGTCATTATCTTTATGATATTTAGTCTTTTGTTGATGTTTATACGAAAATCCCCCAGGGGGCTTGTACTAAACACACAGCAAAAGTGGAGGATACATACCGGGTTAAAACCGTTGGGGTGGGGTCATTGTGACTTTTTTCCTGTGACTTTTTTCCGTGACTTTTTTCCCCTAGCCAAAATTATGACTTTTTTCCTGTGACTTTTTTCCCCTAGCCAAAATTGTGACTTTTTTCCTGTGATTTTTTCTGTAACTTTTCCCCTAGCCAAAATTGTGACTTTTTTCTGTGACTTTTTTCATGTGACTTTTCCCCTAGTCAAAATTGTGACTTTTTTCTGTGGCTTTTTTCCTAGCCAAAATAGTGACTTTCTTTCCTGTGGCTTTTTTCCATAGCCAAAATTGTGACTTTTTTCTGTGACTTTTTCCTAGCCAAAATTGACTTTTTTCTGTTACTTTTTTCCTATCCAAAATTGTGACTTTTTTCTGATTTTTTTCCTGTGACTTTTTCCCTTGCCAAAATTGTAACTTTTTTTGTGTTTTTTTCCTGTGACTTTTTTCCCCTAGCCAAAATGTGACTTTTCTTCTGTGACTTTTTTCTGTGACTTTTCCCTAGCCAAAATTGTCACTTTTTCCTCAATGACTTTTTCCTGTGACTTTTTCCCTAGTCAAAATCGTGACCTTTTTTTCTGTTACTTTTTCCTGTGACTTTACTACCGGCCACCGAATTCACACCCGGGCGAACTGCATAAATCGCCGAAATCATTTGGGCAGGAATAAAGCCTCGTTGTGGAGCTTCGCTGTTGAGAATAATATTATTGGCTCCGCGGGGAATTTTCTTTTGTGGGTTGAATGCTCAATGAAACGCGTCCAATGGCTGGCTCATGAGTGACAGCTTATAGCACGTAATAATCTCTCTCTCTCTCTCTCTCTCTCTCTCTCTCTCTCTCTCTCTTTCGTTCCAGTTGGCTCCCAACTGACGGGAGTGGTATGAAGCTGTCACAGATTTGTTTCATCGAATTTTATTTTCGTATGACGTTCAATTTCATAATAATACTAAATATAAAACGTAAACACTTGAATGGATGAAGACTAGGCCTGCTGGAAAGTTTAGCCGGTGTTATCTGCATTCTGAGTTACCAAAAGGTGCTTTTTTTTTTTAGTTTTCTGCAAAAGAAAACTATTGTACCGGCTTTGTCTGTCAGTCCGCACTTTTTCTGTCCGCACTTTTTTCTATCCGCCCTCAGATCTTCAAAACTACTGAGGCTAGAGGGCTGCAAATTGTTATGTTGATCATCCACCCTCCCAATCATCAAACATACCAAATTGCAGCCTTCTAGCCTCGGTAGTTTTTATTTTATTCAAGGTTAAAGTTAGCCATAATCGTGCTTCTGGCGACGATATAGGCCAGGCCACCACCCGGCCGTGGTTAAAGTTTCATTGGCCGCAGTTCATACAACATTTTTCCGGGACCACCGAAAGATAGACCTAATTTCGGTGGCCTTGATTGTCCGCTGTAGCGGCTGTACAGAAAACTCGATTGCGCCGAAGAAACTTGGGCGCATTTTTTCCTTTTTTTTTTTAGTAACAACTATCTGGTTATTATTGTTAACAGAAAGGAATTTTAATGAGTAATACTGTTAAAATAATATTTGTCATTACTATCATTGATTCTACCGGTTGCATTCACGTGATGCATATACCTTTAACCTTAGACCACATACACTTAGCTCCCCATTCCTCGCTCCATTTAGTTCACTTACTGCTGGAAGCCCTGGATGCTTATGGACAGTGAAGGAAAAATCTCTTACCCTTCCGCTCTTGTAAGTTGAACAGTCAGTCGTCTGGATCGGGTGCATAAACTGGAAGGACTATTGGAAGGAAACCCGTATTCAAAATGGAGGTGCAGTTTCGATAAACAGAGGACAGGGTTCAAATCCCGCCGCTCACTGGTGCCTTGGGGATGGCGTCATTGCATAAACTCGGTGGCCTGCCAACCTAGCGGTCTATAAACTCGAGAGGGTTAGTAAGAATATAGGTACCAGCCCTCAGGCTGGGGCGTTAAACAGTGGGCCTAGCGACGCACTGGCCACGTGTCTAAGGCAATGGGACTTCTCCCCCCCTGGCTGTTGGCCTAAGAAACCGGAGTTCAGCGCCGGCCCTATGACCCTTGCGAGGCCCAGGACAAGATTGAAGGCTCGAGGAATAAACAAAACAGTCATAGGTCTACATAAGCTCACCCACTCCACAGAGAAGGTGAAATTTGATGGTTAATCATAGGGTATATGTGGCAGCATACCCTGAAGCAGTGAACGGGTCTACCACCAAATGGTGCTTCATAGAGAGAACCAATAACTGTTATTCACACGTGCATCCTCTCGCCGGGTTCAGGGAGTGCTAGCGGCGCTAGAAGAACCCATTTGCATATGAGCTGCGTCCATTTTTTTGCTTAAAAAAAGGGACATGAGCCGTGTTTTATTCATCAAACAGGGGAAGGAATGAAAGAACGAGAGGCTGACACAGATAGGAAGTGGATGATGCTGGAAGCTGTGAAAAAGCTAAAGGCACGTGTAAGCTTTGTATTTAAAAAAAAAGGATAGAGACTCATCGGTTGAATAGAGATATTGCTGAAGGAATGAGTCATAATGACTCGACATAGACGCTCTAGGCAGTGATTTATTACCGAAGATACTAATGTATCGACAGGAAATTAACTTGTAAATCGTACTCATCTTTTATTATGAAGAGACGAGAAACCTGAAGACCTCCTTTCAAAAGCAGAGAGAACAAAGACAAATGTTCTACGTGGGGGGTGGTGGGGAGGGATAAGGGGTTTGGGCCTTCAGGGCACCTCACGTGGTGTACTGTGGGCATCACTAGAGGTTGTTTGCAGTGTCACTTCTGCCCCTAGCTGTACCCAGTTTTTAGCCTTTTACTTTACCTCCATTCCCATTACTTTTCTTCTATATTGCTGTCCGACCAATGCAGAATGTACTGCGCCTCATTTTAGAACGGATAGATTATAGAATATACGTCAAAGGCCAAAGGCTGGGACCCATTAGGTCATTCAGTACTGAAGGGAAAATTGAGAGTTAAGAAGAGTTGAAAGGTGTAACAGGAAGAAAACCTCAAAGCAGTTGCACTATGAAACAATTGTAAGGAGGGGGGTAGAAAGTAAGATGGAAGAAAGAGAATATGAACGGAGGTAGAGTAAAAGGAATGGAAATGATTGCTGCTAGGGGCCTACGGCGAAGCTTAAGTTAATCTTTCATTTAAAAAGGTGAAAAAATGTATAGATATATAATTTTAAAATCCACTAATAATGAACTATCCCCTAGGGGGGTAGCGCCAACAGTGCACCTCACGCGGTGCACTGTAGGCATTATTTAAGGTTCTTTGCAACGTCCCTTCGGCCCCTAGCTGTAACCCCTTTCATTCCTTTTACCGTACCTCCTTTCATATTCTCTTTCTTCCATCCTACTTTCCACCCTCTCTGACAATTGTTTGATAGTGCAACTGCTTTGAGGTTTTCCTCCTGTTACACCTGTCAGGCCTTTTATGTCAATTTCCCTTTCAGGGCTGAATGACCTCATATGTCCCAGTTCTTGGCCTTTGGCCTAAATCATGTAATCCAATCCAATCCAGTAACGAACTGTTTTATTACTTCTCCTAAGATGTAATGGGACGTATATTGAATTTGAGCCTTCCTGGGAATACACTGTGATGCTATATTATTAATATATGTATATATATAGTATATATATATATATATATAGTATATATATATATATATATATATATATATATATATATATATATATATATATATATATATATATATATATATATATATATATATATATATATGTATATATATACATATATATATATATATATATATATATTTATATATATATATATATATATATATATATATATATATATATATATATATATATATATGTATATACATATATATATATATATATATATATATATATACATATATATGTATGTATATATATATATATATATATATATATATATATATATATATATATATATATATATATATATATATATATATGTATATACATATTAATATATATATGTATATATATATATATATATATATATATATATATATATATATATTTATAGATATATGTATATATATTTATATATATATATATATATATATATATATATATATATATATATATATATATCATATTCAGTTTTTTCCTTTGGACTCGATATATATATATATATATATGTATGTTACCATAATCTGTCCTATTTTTTCGTAGGTGGGGCCAGATTGAACGTCTGCTGGAAGTGGCCAGTCCTGAACAGAGAATCCAGTTCTCGCATCTGTACAACACAACGAAGAACAAGAAGATTGCTGACGGCCATCTCTGGTTCTCCGTGTTCTTGAGACCGGCGCGCTCGCGCTTTACAAGGTACGTAAAGGAGCTTTTACTTTTTAGTCTTCCGCAAAAGAAAAGGATGGTGCCGGCTTTGTCTGTCCGCCCTCACATCTTAAAAACTACCGAGGCTAGAGGGCTGCAAATTGGTATGTTGATCATCCACCCTGCAGCCATCAAACATACCAAATTGCAGCCCTCTAGCCTCAGTAGTTTCTATTTTATTTGAGGTTAAAGTTAGCCATAATCGTGCTTCTGGCAACGCAACAGGCCACCGTTATGGCAACGCAAGAGGCCACCACGGACGGCTGAGAGTATCATGGGTCGCGGCTCATACAGCATTACACCGAGACCACCTAAAGATAGATCTAGTTTCGGTGGCCTTGATTATACGCTGTAGCGGCTGTAAAGAAAACTCGATTGCGCCGAAGACACTTCGCGCATTTTTTTTTTTTTTTACTTTCTGTATATTTATTGGTGTTTCGAAAGGTTTGCTATTAATTCGAAAGAGAAATCAGTCAAATACTTAAGACACTTAATTGTTGCTTATTATTATTATTATATTTAATAAAAATCCACAGTTATATTAAGAAATCATATTGATATCTTTTGTATATAAATACAGTTTATTTGCATAATTGTGGGTCTTTATCACAT
The DNA here is from genome assembly GCF_040412425.1 of Macrobrachium rosenbergii. Lineage (NCBI taxonomy): Eukaryota > Metazoa > Arthropoda > Malacostraca > Decapoda > Palaemonidae > Macrobrachium > Macrobrachium rosenbergii. The sequence continues at coordinate 31,542,313 of NC_089764.1, read as the reverse complement.
AACAGTTTATCACGATATAGTGAATTTCTTAGCATTATTACTATTATTATTATTATTATTATTATTATTATTATTATTAATTATTAATTATTATTAATTAATTATTATTCAGAAGATATTATTATTATTATTATTATTATTATTCAGAAGATGAACCCTATTCATACCCGTATGGAACAAGCCCACCAAAGGGGCCACTGACTTGAAATTCAAGCTTCCAATGAATCTGGTGTTCATTCGAAAGAAGCAACTGAGGATAAAGGAAAATACAGAAAGAAGGGATCACTTATTAAAAAATAAAATAAATAAAAAAATTAATTAATAGACATATAAAAAATGTAATTAGATTATTAATATGCAATACAGTGATTTTTAATGAGAAATTAATTTTGAAAATACCCTGCACGGCATTTCACGCAAAAATTCCTATCCTTAATTTCTTTATCTTTGATGAATTATTATTATAATCATAATTTCCTTGTCACTTTCTTTCCCCAAATGCCTCCCGTAGGGGGGTAGAGCCGTCAGTGCACCTCACGAGGTGCACTGTGGGCATTACTTGAGGTTTTTCTCAGCGTTCCTTCAGCCCCTAGATGCAAACTCTCTCATTCCTTTTACTGTACCTCCATTCATACCCTCTTTCTTCCATCTTACTTCTCACCCTCTCCTAAAAATTGATTCTTAGTGCAGCAGCGAGGTTTTCCTCCTGTTACACCTTTCAACCCTTTTACTCTCAATTTCCGTTCCAGCGCTGAATGACCTCATCATACTCGTAGGTCCCAGAGCTTGGCCTGTGGCTTAAATCTCATGGTCCACCCCAATCCTTTTTCCAGGTGCCAACGAGTGGCCTCATGTTTCGCATTGCTCTTCCTCTCCATGTTGGTGAATGCCATGTGGTACGAACGAGTGGCCGAAAAGCCTGGCACTGGAGGCCTGAATTTAGGTCCTTTCCACCTGAGTCCTGAGCAAGTAAGGGGGGAATGAATTTGCAGTTCTGTTAAAACGATAATCAAGTTCTAGAAAGGTTTTCAAATTCATGTTTGATCTATCACAGATGTTTTGACAGTCTTTATTTCTGGTGACATCCAAAATATATTTTGTTTATTTTTTTTGTCTTGAGTAATTTTTTTTTCATTTATTACCCATCACAAAAATCTAGACAGCCTCTATTTTCTGATGAGTTCTGAAATATATTTTCTTGTTTCAAGTAATTTTTCTAGCTTTTACCTGCCACAGATATTTAGGCAATCTCTGCTTTCAGGTGTCTTCCAAAATGTATTTTCTTGTTTTCAGTCATTTTTCCAGTTTTTACCTGTCACGGTTATTTTGACAATTATATTTCCAGGCACCTTCTAAAATATATTTTCTAGTCCTAAATAATTTTTCCAGTTTTTATCTGTCACGGTTATTTTGAAAATTATATTTCCAGGCACCTTCTAAAATATATTTTCTAGTCGTAAATAATTTTTCCAGTTTTTACCTGTCACGGTTATTTTGACAATTATATTTCCAGGCACCTTCTAAAATATATTTTCTAGTCCTAAATAATTTTTCCAGTTTTTATCTGTAACAATTATTTTGAAAATTATATTTCCATGCACCTTCTAAAATATATTTTCTAGTCCTAAATAATTTTTCCAGTTTTTATCTACCACAATTATTTTTGACAGCTGTATTTCCAGGTACCGTCTAAAATATATTTTCTAGTCTTACATAATTTTTCCAGTTTTTATCTCCCACAATTATTTTTGACAGTTGTATTTCCAGGTACCGTCTAAAATATATTTTCTAGTCCTAAATAATTATTCCAGTTTTTACCTGTCACAAATATTTATATTTCCAGGTACCTCCTAAAATATATTTTCTAGTCCTAAATAATTTTCCCCAGTTTTTACCGGTCTCAAATACTTAGGCAATCTCTATCTTCTGACGAGTTCTAAAATATATAAAATATACGTTCTTGTTTTAAGCAATTTCTTCTTTTATTAATTTTCAAGATTGGCGTCGGCGTGTTGAGCAACTTGATCGTGTTCCCCCCCTCCTTCCTGATTGTGTTCTTCTTCCGCAAATCGCAGCCAAAGACGCTCCGCAAATCGAGAATTGAAACGGCCTACGAGAGGACTCGTGAGTAGTCAAAACGTATATTGGTGTACATAAATCCTCTAAAAACATTTAGCGTCACAAAGTTCATTTCTGTATGCAAACGTTGTTCCACTTCGCTCCGGAGTGGTCTGCCCTAAAATGGAAGACTGCAATGTCTGCAAAAATACAAAACTGAGAAAAATGGTAGATACTGCAGTTTTCCCTTGCCTCAATACTGATTTTGTAGATGCTGCAATGGGACCCCCTAAATACTCGTGGAAAGCATTGAAGAATCATTCTGAAACTGCAGTAACTTGTGTATTAGTGTTTCGCGAGCCCAGTAGGTGGCATATCTCAATTTCGAAAACTTTGCAGATACTGCAGTTTTCCATTTTAGGGCGGTGTTGTTGGACGTAACTATCAGAATCTATGACATGCAATATATGCAAATGAATTAAGATTGCAAGATGGTTTTGACTGACGTCACGCAGTGTGTGCGTGCGCGGCGGAATGACAGAATGACTTCAGAAATGTGTCTTATCGTGGGCAATGTTGACACGAGATTGACGCCGAAGCACGTTATCAAGAATTTCGCATTTTCCCCCAGGGTCTGAGAAAGGAGCCGAGGAGGAGGAGGAAGAGGAAGAAAATGAAGACGAAGATGGACGTAAAGTCGTTCACAAGAAAGTGATCGAGAAGAAAGCGTAAGTGCGATGATAACGATAAGTGCGTGATTTTTTTTTTTATTGCTCGACATTAGTAACAGAGTAAAAATCATTTTTCTTTGATAACGTGCACGCTAGATCCTTTTAGTTTTCTGTAAAAGAAAACTATTGTGCCGGCTTTGTCTGTCCGTCCGCACTTTAATCTGTCTACACTTTTTTCTGTCCGCACTTTTTCTGTCCGCCCTCAGATCTTAAAAACTACTGAGGCTAGAGAGCTACAAATTGGTACGTTGATCATCCACCCTCCAATCATCAAACATACCAAATTTCAACCCTCTAGCCTCAGCAGTTTATTTTTATTTTATTTAAGGTCAAACTTAGCCATAATCGTGCTTCTGGCAACGATGTAGGATAAGCCACCCCCGGACCGTGGTTAAAAGTTTCATGGGGCGCTGCTCATACAGCATTATACCGAGACGTCGAAAGATAAATCTATTTTAGGTGGCCTTGATTATACGCTGTAGCAGCTGTACAGAAAACTCGATTGCTCCTTTTTACATGTTTCCAACCTCCTTCAAAACCTATTTCTCAACTCCTTTTAGGAAGAACAAGAAATTCGTACTGCCGTGGTGGACGAAGATCTTCGCTTGGTTGTTGGTCATCGCCTGCATCGCTGTGTCCTGCTTCTTTCTCTTAATGTACGGCATCATGTTCGGAAACACGAAGACTACGAAGTGGATAACTTCCCTCATCATCTCGTTCTTCTCCTCTGTTCTGTTCGTCCAGCCACTCAAGGTGAGGAGGGAAGGAATATAGAGTTTAGGCCAAAAGGCAAAGCACTTCGACCTATGAGGCCATTCAACGCTGCAACGGAAATTGACAGTAGATAGGTTTGAAAGGTGTAACAGGAGGAAAACCTCAAAGCAGTTGCACCATGAATCAATTGTTAGGAAAGCTTGGAAAGTAAGATGGAAGAGAGAGGGGTACAGTAAAAGGAATGAAAGGGGTTGCAGCTAGGAGCTTAAGGGACGCTGCAAAGAACCTTAAATAATGTCATGCGGTCCACTGACTCACTGCCTTCCAACGGGAGGACTGATTTCTGAAAATCTGGATATTAAGCCAAGGCACTGGGACACTTCCAGCCATCTAATGCTTGAGACAGCAAAAGGAAGGAGTTAGGGGTGTTTGCACAGCAAGGTGGAGGAAAGGAAGAGGGAATGGAGGTACAGTAAAAGGATTAAAAGTGGGTCAAACAGCTAGGGGACCGAAGGGACGCTACAGGCAGCCTTTAGAAATGCCTACAGAGCACCATGTGACGATATTGTGAGCGCAGTTCTGGATATGGAGAATTCGTCTCCATGGCGGGAACAACAGCCGTCATCTTTGTTTTTATAAACTTTCAGTTTGTAATGCTTTCCAAACTATTTCACATGATAAGGGGGTTCCATGTGACAGTCATGGGGTTCCGTTTTCGATCCCTGAGAGCCTCCGTCAAAAGAATTGTCATTCAGGCATGTGAACCAGACCGAATTGTTTGCCCTCGATCTCTCAGGCAGCTGACTGATAAATACTTTCTGATACTTTTTAGGAAATGCTGAGGACAGGGTAAGTATGGTAATTAAAAACATGACAAATCTGGCTATTCACTGCATGTATAGAGTCTGCTGCAGTCTAATAAGATAGATTTAATAAGAGAAGTCTTACAAACATTTTCTTGAGTGAATACCATGACAGCAATAATATTTTCACTATGTAGCCTACACATTACCTGGCTGAGGCTGTAGTGGCTTTAGTAATGAAGTATAAACATAACCCTTTCCGCTGATCAATGTTTGTTTTCCCGTTCACAGATATTCCTGACGTCGCTCATAGTGAGCGCCATATTCAAGTCCGTAGATCTCGACGAAGACGACGCCGACGAAGATGAAGAAGAACCGAATCTGGAACAGGACGAAATGTGGCTGCATCCAGGTACGTGGTTCTCGTTCATTGCAGCGTGGCAGAATGGCAAGAGTTCCTGGGAGCTGATTATATAGTTCTCTGATAAGAAAGAACCTTAAACACTTTGCCTTTTGCAGGGGAGAGAGCCGAGAAGAATTTCAAAGCGAGGAAAGTGGATGAAGAGACTTTGCGGAAGCTGAGAGCTGCGCGAAAGAAAGAGGTGGAGATGTGGGCGATCATCAAGGAAATCGTCGTTTACGCTGCCTTCCTTTGGGTGCTTCTCATCCTCTCTTATGGCAACAGGTAATCTCACTTATAGCAACAGGTAATCTCACTTATGGCAAAAGATAATCTCACTTATGGCAACAGGTAATCTCACTTATGGCAACAGGTAATCTCACTTGTGGCAACAAGTAATTCATTATGTCAACAATAGATCTATTATGCCAATAGGTTATCTCACTTATGGCAACAGGTAATCTTATGGCAAAAGATAATCTCACTTATGGCAATAAATAATTTATTTTGCCAACAAGTAATTTATTATGCCAATTGGTAATCTCACTTATGGCAACAGGTAATCTCACTTATGGCAAAAGATAATCTCATGGCAACAAGTAATCTATTATGCCAACAAGTGATTTAGTATGGCAACAGGTAATCTCACTTATGGCAACAGGTAATCTCACTTATGGCAAAAGATAATCTCACTTATGGCAACAGGTAATCTCATTTGTGGCAACAGGTAATCTCTCTTATGACAACAGGCACTCTCATTTGTGGTAATAGGCAATCTCTCTTATGGCAACAGGCAATCTCATTCCGGCTGAAGAATTGTCTTTGATGAAAAACAATGCTTCAACCGGCCTGTCCTAACTCTGTTCACTGAGAGAGGACGAGGACGCCTAATCAGATACAGTATGTTACTGCGAATTCAATTCAGGATTATCCTAAATCTTAATAACAACTGAATTCTAATTCTCGTCGTTTCAGAGATCCGAACGCCTTCTTCCTCAAGAAAACCTTAAAGGAATCGTTTCTTCACGAGGTCATGGGCGACGAGACTGACTTCATGATGGTAAGCAAGGCAAAATTGGCAATTCTGATTATGTAAGGCAGTTTTGGAGTTTATATTAGAGTGAGGTACAAACTGTAAACTTTTCTGTACAGCCTCTGGAATGTCTTAAGATATACAGTTTTCATAGATACAGTTTTAAGATTGGTGTATAGTGATAATCTTCATAAATGCACTGTCAAGAAGTCCGAATCCTTATATATATGTAATCATATATATATATATATATATATATATATATATATATATATATATATATATATATATATATATATATATATATATATATATGATTATCACTATACACTAATCTTAAAGCTATATCTTCATTTGTTTTTGTAGTTCTCATTTGTGTATTGAGAAACTAACACGCCCTTCTCGGCGCTATTTTGTTGTGCGGATCAGAAACTGATATTTTCGCTTGGTTTTAATTTTCTGTAAAAGAAAACTACTGTGCCGGCTTTGTCTGTCCGTCCGCAATTTTTCTGTCCTCACTTTTCTGTCCGCCCTCAGATCTTAAAAAACTACCGAGGTTAGAGGGCTGCAAATTGGTGTGTTGATCATCCACCCTCCAATCATCAAACATACCAAATTGCAGCCCTCTAGCCCTAGTAGGTTTTACTTTATTTAAGGTTACAGCTAGCCATTATCGTGCTTCTTGCAACGATATAGGATAGGCCACCACCGGCCCGTGGTTAGTTTCATGCGGCGCTTCTCATACAGCATTATACCGAGACCACCGAAAGATAGATCTATTTTCGGTGGCCTTGATTATACGCTGTAGTGGTTGTAGAGAAACTCGATTGCGCCGAAGAAACATCGGCGCATTTTTTACTAGTTATATTTCCATTTGTATGTAAATAAACCAAAACGGTCCTCTAGATTTTATTGTTTCAGGTGAGAAACTAACTACACGCTTTGCGGCATTCTTCTGTCGAGCAGGCGAAGAACTATGTAACACGCTTCTCTGTGTTCTTTTGTCTTGCAGGTGACTGATTCGGACAGGCTGTGGGAATATTTGTACACGGGCTTCATGACGGACATACGCGCGGGCCAGCTGTACAACGGAGACCCTCCCTACGGATTGCGAGGCTACTTCAACGATTGGTGCAACCGAGTCATGGGCTATGCCATCATCAGGCAAATCCGGATCAGGGAAAACACGTGCAAGTGAGTAATCATCATTAGCCTCCGGTGATACCGAAATATCTCACCATTTCTGTCTGAACTTTCGTCTGAACTTTCAGTAGCAATTTCAGCTTTTTGGAGGGGTCCCAGTTAGTCCTTAACCCTTGATCTTTGTTTTTTTTTTTTTTTTTTTTTAGTTTTCCGTAAAAAAAAAAAAAGCTATTGTGCTGGCTTTGTCTGTCCGTCCGCAATATTTTATGTCCGCACTTTTAATGTCCGCCCTCAGATCTTAAAAACTATTGAGGCCAGACTGTTGCAAATTGGTATGTTGATCATCCACCCTTCAATCATTAAACATACCAAATTGCATTCCTCTAGCCTCAGTGGTTTGTATTTTATTTAAGATTAAAGTTAGCCATAATCGTGTTTCTGGCAACGATATACGATAGGCCACCACCAGGCCATGGATAAAGTATCGTGAGCAACGGCTCATACAGCATTATACCGAGACCACCGAAAGATAGATCTATTTTCGGTGGCCTTGATTATACGCTGTAGCGGCTGTACAGAAAACTCGACTGCGCTGAAGAAACATAGGCGCATTTCTTACTTGTTTCTTGCTTGGAATGTATCAGATAGAGATGGGAATTGGATACAGAGACCTTGTCAGTTTATTTATATTTTGAAGTATTTGCAACGTTATGAACCTACTCCTAATTTTGTTGATTATTTTCTGAGACATCTGCCATTTTCCATTGAGTGTCATGTTTATCATTTCTCCATTGTGATTGCTTCTTAATATTATATGATAAATTCTTTTATATTCTTAACTCAATATATCCAGTTATCAGACCCAGTTGTCAGTTCTTGGCCGGTATCATTCAACTGGTCCATTTTTTCGTTCCCCTGATGAATATATATCTATACACTTTCCGTTTTTCATATATATATATACAGATATATATATATATATATATATATATATATATATATATATGTATATATATATATATATATGTATATATATATATATATATATATATATATATATATATATATATATATATATATAGATGAATGATGCTAAAATCCTTTTTACAGTAATTTTTTCAATGTACATAGACTTTCACATTTATAAAACATTTGCTGAACCCTTAAAAATCATAATAACTATCAGAATCACTGTCAATGATGGATGTTCACTTGAAATACTGGCATTTACCCATATATTAGTGAATATCATAAATAAGAATCACCGCTTTTGAAAAATACTCAGAGCAGCATGAATCTTAAAATGGGATAAAGAAATCCACAGTTCTGTAAGTGTTCAGGTGTTTTTATTTTTATTTTTAGAACGTGTCTGCACAGTTACCTAACCATGGATTCCCTTTCCCAATCACTGTTTTATAACAAAACGAAAGGTCGCGTGACTTATCGTTCGTTTTCCGCAGACTGACGAATTCTCTCGATAATCTTAAGACGCCGTGTAACAGCTATGCCTACTTGGTCCACGAGGAATCCAAAGATTATTGCAAGGGATGGGTTCTCCCCACGAATGCAACCAAGGACACACCAGATTGCAACATACCCGAATTCAAGTAAGTCTTAGCTTTCTCGAAAAGAAAATATTGTGCCGGCTTTGTCTGTCCTTCCGCGCTTTTTCTGTCCGCCCTCACATCTTAAAAACTACTGAGGCCAGAGGGCTGGGAATTGGTATGTTGACCATCCACCCTCCAGTCATCAAACATACCAAATTGCAGCCCTCTAGCCTCAGTCGTTTTGATTTTACTTAGAGTTAAAGTTGGCCATAATCGTGCTTCTGGCAACGATATAGGATAGGGCCACCACCGGCCCGTGGTTGAAAGTTTCATGGGCCGCGGCCTTAAGTTTCATGGGCCGTGACTGTAGGGTAGGGAATGTTTCATGAATGAAATCTGGGAACACAACGTCACGGCTTTCCAGAGCGTTTGTTTGGTTTCAACATCATTATAGAATCATTCCCAATATTCATCATTATACAATCATTCCCATTATTCAACATCATTAGAGCGTTTGTTTGGTTTCAACATCATTATAGAATCATTCCCATTATTCGGAGATTATACAATCATTCCCATTATTCAACATCATTAGAGCGTTTGTTTGGTTTCAACATCATTATAGAATCATTCCCAATATTCATCATTATACAATCATTCCCATTATTCAACATCATTAGAGCGTTTGTTTGGTTTCAACATCATTATAGAACCATTCCCAATATTCATCATTATACAATCATTCCCATTATTCAACATCATTAGAGCGTTTGTTTGGTTTCAGCATCATTATAGAATCATTCCCAATATTCATCATTATACAATCATTCCCATTATTCAACATCATTAGAGCGTTTGTTTGGTTTCAGCATCATTATAGAATCATTTAATATTCATCATTATACAATCATTCCCATTATTCAACATCATTAGAGCGTTTGTTTGGTTTCAACATCATTATAGAATCTAATATTCATCATTATACAATCATTCCCATTATTCAACATCATTAGAGCGTTTGTTTGGTTTCAGCATCATTATAGAACCATTATTATTCATCATTATACAATCATTCCCATTATTCAACATCGTTATAGAATTATTCCCATTATACCGGAGAGGACATCATCAACAATAAAAGCGTAAAATTTACAGGTACGAAACCGCAGAGCAGCTCGAGGCTCTCCCCATCTGGGGGAAGCGTGACTGGTACGGGGGAGGAGGCTACGTCATACATCTCAAGGAATCTCAGGACGACATCCTCAAAAAACTGCAAGACCTTCAGAGCAGCTACTGGATCGATTCTAAGACCCGAGCTGTGCTCATTGAATTTTCATCTTATAATTCGCAGGTTTGCTCAGGATTATTATTATTATTATTGTTGTTATTATTATTATTCAGGAGATGAACCCTGTTTGTAGGGAACAAGCCCAAAGGGGCCAATGGCTAGAAGAAATTCAACCTTCCAAAGATTATTATTATTATTATTATTATTATTATTATTATTATTATTATTATTATTATTATTATTATTATTCAGGAGATGAACCCTGTTCATAGGGAACAAGCCCAATGGAGCTAATGGCTAGAAGAAATTCAACCTTCCAAAGATTATTATTATTATTATTATTATTATTATTATTATTATTATTATTATTATTATTATTATTATTATTATCCAGAAGATGAACCCTGTTCATAGGGAACAAGCCCAAAGGGACCAATGGATAGAAGAAATTCAGCCTTCCAAAGATTATTATTATTATTATTATTATTATTATTATTATTATTATTATTATTATTATTCAGAAGATGAACCCTGTTCATAGGGAAAAAGCCCAAAGGGGCCAATAAATATAAGAAATTCAACCTTCCAAAGAATACGGTGTTCATTGGAAAGAAGTAACGGAGGTAATGGGAAATACAGGAAGATGATCACTTATTAAAAAAGAAAAATAAATTAACAAAATAACAAAAAAATAGTTAAAAATATAAGTAAATTATTAGAATTCAAGGGTGAATTGTTTTAGTGTAGTAATGCATTGCATCTTCGTTTGAACTTTGAGGTTCTAGTTACACAGCATCTCCAAGTGAGTGTGGAATTGTTAAGAGAAACATGGCAAAAGTTTTATACCTCTGTAGTTGCTGCAGCCGTTCCTACAATCTCTACTCTTGCAGAGTTACTCAAATTTAGAATTTATATAGGATCCTAAGACACACCGTCTGGTGCCGAGCAGAGATTAATGCTGGACTCACACATTGGCGATTCAAGGACGCGCATGTCGTAAAGGCTGGTTTTCTGGGGCCGCCAGAAAAAAAAATTGTCAGTGACTTGGTCACACGCTGGCGATTCAAGGCCCCACAGTGCGTAACTGCCGAAAATGTGCTAATTACGACGTCATTATGATGTAATTACGACCAAATCACTAAAAATCGCCGTGAATCGTTACTGCGTCGCCAAGTTTGGTGACGTGCACCAAGTGATGGAGGATGTTTTAAATGGATGATGCATGTCGTGACTGCTGGTTTCCTTAATAACTTGTATGTATATTGAATTTTGAATGTGTAGATTATCTAAAGACCTACTAGAACATTATGGTCTCTCACTGAAGAGAAAGGTCACCTCAGACAATTTGGGAACTTAATGGTAAGAGCTTTAATAATTTTAGAGATGTCTCTACACCTGAGACCTGAGGTATCTTTGACGTATTTGTGAAGTAGAACAATTTCGTATTGTTTCTTTCAGGTCAATTTGTTTGGGATGTCACTCCTCATGGCAGAATTCGTACCAGGCGGTGGAATCTTCCCGTCCTACTGGTAAGGAAATAAACATCTGCTCTAGCCTTTCACTTTACCTCTGTTCACTCTTCCTCTCTTCCTACTTGTTGTCCAACCACTCTTCACTGTCTCGAGCGCTGAAGGGCTGAAAGTGCCCAGTGCTTGTCTGCTGACTCTGAGAGCTTCACCGAACTTCTCCACTTTCAGGTTCGAGGGAATAAGACTCCTGCAGCACCACAATAACTTCGGACTGTTCGTCATCGTCTGCGAAATCAGTTTCGTCTTGTTCGTGCTGTACTTCACGTTCAAGGAAGCGAGGCTTTTCCACAAGCAGAGAAGACGCTACTTCGATTCGTACTGGTCCTATGCCGAGATCAGCATCATACTGGCCTCTTACATCGGTATATTGCTCTACGTGTTGAGGTAAAGGTCGTTGCACGTTCGTCTCCTTTTCTGATGCTGATACTGGTGGTCAAGTTGAACTGCTTCGTTGGGATCAGAATCTTAGTTCTGTATACGGTTGCATCCAGGGCAAAGAGAGATAAGGTCTACACAAATGGGTGGAGTCGCCTCCCACCAGGGGTAACTACATGAGAGATGACGTATCTTAGAGGTACCCGCTCATTACGGAAATTCACCTGCTGACGCAGTAAGGAGGTAGACAGCTCCTCCTACGTGGGGGATTTGGGGGGAAATGAGCAGACCTTCTTTTTCTCTTGGCCTTGGTTGTAACTATGCTGTTCAGTGAAAATGCTTAATATTTACGGAAAACTAATCTATTGTCAAGTTGTACTGTGATACTTATGCGCAAGAACCAAAGCACAAATGGATAAGCTCTAGACAAACATATTAAATTGAACTATTTTCTCTGGTAGTTCTGCTCATGACTTATGAAATTTGTGCACCTCCATTTTTCAAACTACATGTGTAGCTGAAACATTACAGTATATATTAGATCACAAAAATACTGTGAGATTATGCAATGTGCCGTTCAAAATATACAATTTCACCTAAGTTAGATAAAAAAGAACTCAAGCTGAACTGCAATGTCGTAGAATTATGACATTTTGCACTTATTCACCACAGTAGGATACACTTCAAGCACTCGTTTAGGGTAATGACTAGCTGAGGCAATTAGACCTAAGCTCCCATTCCCATAAGGGAGTAGTGCCATTAGTGTGCCTCGCACGGCATTGTAATCATCACTTTAGGTTCTTTGCGGCGTCCCTTCGGCTCCTAGCTGCAACCAACCTTCATTCCTTTTACTGTACCTCCGTTCATAATCTCTTTCTTCCATTTTACTTTCCACCCTCTCCTAACAATTGTTTCAACATTATTTTCAGTGCTGGAAGGCCCTCACAGATTCAAGCGCTCGGCCTTTGGCCTAAATTTTATATCTGTTCCATTCCATCCCGAGTTCACATTACCACGGCCAGATTAGATCTGAAACCTAACTCCCCACAATCAACCCTCCATTCAGGTACCAAGATCATATTACAAAGGCCAGTTTAGATTTGAAACCTAACTGTCCACAATCAACCCTCCATGCGGGTACCAAGATCATATTACAAAGGACAGTTTAGATTTGAAACCTAGCTTTCCACAATCAATCCTCCATACAGGTGCCAAGCTCACATTACAAAGACCAGTTTAGATTTGAAACTTAACTCTCCACAATCAGTTCTCCATGCAGGTGCCAAGCTCACATTACCAAGGCCAGTTTAGAGTTGAAACTTAACTCTCCACAATCAGTTCTCCATGCAGGTGCCAAGCTCACATTACCAAGGCCAGATTAGATTTGAAACTTAACTCTCCACAATCAGTTCTCCATGCAGGTGCCAAGCTCACATTACCAAGGCCAGATTAGATTTGAAACTTAACTCTCCACAATCAGTTCTCCATGCAGGTGCCAAGCTCACATTACCAAGGCCAGTTTAGATTTGAAACTTAACTCTTCACAATCAGTTCCCCATGCAGTAGCTCTTCACAATCAGTTCTCCATGCAGGTACCAAGCCCACATTACAAAGGCCAGTTTAGATTTGAAACCTAACTCTCCACAATCAATCTTCCATGCAGGTACTTCGCAACGGAGAGAGCCTTGAAAATCTTCCAGAAGACTGCTGGAAACGGCTATGTGAGGATGCAACACGCTGCGAGCTTGAACGAGGCCTTCGGCTTGATTGTTTCCTTCATCGTTTTCACTGGGACCATCAAGTTTGCGAAGCTCCTTCGATTCAACAAGAGAATTGGTACGCCTAAGTTTTCGGTTTAGCCTTGTTTCTTGTGTGTGGACCCTTTCCCACAAGATTTAAGGAGATAATGATCGTTATTTTTTGTGCAATGATTAAGAATTACATTTGCTATCAATGCGTGCACCAATAGCTATATCCTTGGCAGTATTACCTAATGTAATTGCGTAAATAAATGTAGGCCTAATGAAATCTGGAATATGGAAAGAGCAAGACGAGAATAACTTCTCTCAGCAGAAGCATGAAATGGAACTGGTAAACCAGTGGTGCTAGAACTATGCGCTACCATCGTATTTCATTAATCTAGTTCTTGAACTCCAATAAATATGCATTTCTGTACTTATCTGATGCACCTAAGCAGGATTTCTGATCACTGATGTTCTACCAGGTCACAGAGCTGGTTTCAAAACTGTGGAAACATGCGGAAATTAATGGCGATTTCTTATTCATTTCTTTCAGGAGTCTTATCAGCAACACTTCACCAATGCTGGGACGACCTGAGTGGGTTCCTGATGGCTTTTGTGCTCTGCTTCATCAGTTTCGTCATGATGTTCTACATGTTGCTCAACATGTTCCTGACCGACTTCTGCAACTTCATCTCAGCCGTCGAAACCTGCTTCAGTATGATGCTTGGTAAGCGTTTGTGCTAAATGTCTGACGCTGGGTAGGCATTCTTTCCCAATATCTGAATGTGGGTAGGCATTCTTTCCAAATGCCTGACGCCAGGTAAGCATTTGTGCTAAATGTCTGACGCTGGGTAGGCATTCTCTCCAAACGTTGACGCTGGGTAGGCATTTTTTCCAAATGTCTGACGCTGGGTAGGCATTCTTTCCAAATGTCTGATGCTGGGTAGGCATTCTTTCCAAATGTCTGACGCTAGGTAAGCATTTGTGCTAAATGTCTGATGCTGGGTAGGCATTCTTTCCATATGACTGACGCTGGGTAAGCATTCTTTTCAAAAGTCTGACGCTGGGTAGGTATTCTTTCCATATGACTGACGCTGGGTAGGCATTCTTTCCATATGACTGACGCTGGGTAAGCATTCTTTTCAAAAGTCTGACGCTGGGTAGGTATTCTTTCCATATGACTGACGCTGGGTAGGCATTCTTTCCATATGACTGACGCTGGGTAGGCATTCTTTCCATATGACTGACGCTGGGTAAGCATTCTTTTCAAAAGTCTGACGCTGGGTAGGTATTCTTTCCATATGACTGACGCTGGGTAGGCATTCTTTCCAAATGTCTGAAGGTGGGTAGGCATTCTTTCTATATGACTGACGCTGGGTAGCCATTCTTTTCAAACGTCTGACGCTGGCTAAGCATTCTTTTTAAATGTCTATGATGGTGGGTAGGCATTCTTTCCAAATGTCTGATGGTGGGTAGGCATTCTTTCCAAATGTCTGACGCTGGGTAAGCATTCGTACCAAATATGAGCTAATCGTTTCTCTAGTTTTTTACCTGAAAGCGTTTAACTCAAAATTGTCATTGTGAAATAAGTTTCAACGAAAGAAAACTAATTGTTTTTATGACGGAAGACAGGAGATAAAGACTGAAAGAAAAAGTAAGTTCGGGGAAAAGGAAATTACATGATCAAAAGCTGCACTTATTAGTACTCCATAATATTTTGAATTTCGAGAATGTTTGGTTGATGTCAGTTGCTAAGGAATTATCTAAACGAGGTGTCTGACTTAATAATACGAGGGAAAAGACTACCCTCTGACAGAAATATGCTAGGAGCTGCAGATCTGAGCAAGCTTAGTCTGTTTGTAAGTTTTTTTGACAGGAAATAATTAACATGATTCCTTTCCCGGAGGTGAACATAAAGGACTTCTGAATAAGTTTCCCGTTTCCTCAGTAAAAATGAGCATGAAATAGTATTAAATAGAGGGAGGATTGCATACACCCAACAGAAAAATGACGACGTTTGAGATTAAATGAATATGAGGGGACTCATAAAGTAACAAAGCAAGCTCGAAAAAGGGAATGATATGATGCCGTCACATTTCCTACAGCGGAAATTGAAACAGTTGATTATTTTCATGAAGATGCTTTGTCGTACCAGGAAAGGATGAACGATAATTCAGAGAATGGCTTGTTTTAAATCGGCTTTCAAGAAACAAAAGAGCTGAATAGTTTTAGAATCATTTCTAGCAACGTTAGACTTGTCATTTGTGCTGATGAATGCTTGACATAGCTGACTCGAAAGAAGCAAGATCTCAAAAAGAAATGAGTTAGATTTTACATAAGCAATCCCTCCACTGAAATAACATTGTGCTTTATGCATAATGGCTTCTTGAAATGTAACTGTAATAATGATGATTGTGTGTTATAAAAATAGTAACTAAGCTTTTAATCGGACTTCAAATGCATAAACAATGAAGGTGATGAACTAGGATGGTTGAAGAGTTACCTCACCAGTAAAACTGTCTTTAAAGGTGCGAACAGACAAGAGGAGTACCCCAAGGTAGCGTCTTAGGACCGACATTGGTTTAGAGTAAGCCTGGCCCAGCTGGTATCTAGTGAAACGGTATATAGTGGGGGTCTGGTGTGGATCTCCGGATTCTGGAGACGAATAGCCCATAAAATATGCAAGAAGTTTATAACCCTGCACTGAGAATTAATGAAAGAACCTCGATAGAAACTGTAATATTTGATGGGGAATTTTATTCTTGACAGGAAAGTTCTCCTTCGACGAGATGAAAGAGGCTTCATCGGTAGTTCCGATCATGTTCTTCGTCTTCGTCCTCTGCAACTCCTGGGTCCTGATCAACCTGCTTCTGACACTCGTCATTAAGTCATTCCAGCAGGTATATTATAGTCGCTTCAGTACCTTTGCTTGATTTGCCTGGAACACTTCTTCTTGATTTACCTGGAACACCTTTGCTTGATTTACCTTGAGCACCTTTGCTTGATTTACTTTCAACACCTTTGCTTGATTTACCTTGAGCACCTTTGCTTAATTTACCTTCAACAACTTTGCTTGATTTACCTGGAACACCTCTGCTTGATGTACCTGGAGCACCTTTGCTTGACGTACCTGGGACACCTTTGTTTGATAAGCCTGGAACACCTTTACTTAATTTACCTGGAACACCTTTGGTTGATTTACCTTGAGCACCTTTGCTTAATTTACCTTCAACACCTTTGCTTGATTTACCTTGAGCACCTTTGCTTGATTTACCTTCAACACCTCTGCTTGATTTAGCTTCAAAACCTTTGCTTGATTTACCTGGAACACCTTTGCTTGATTTACCTGGAACACCTTTGCTTGATTTACCCTCAACACCTTTGCCTGATTTAACTGGAGCACCTTTGCTTGACGTACCTGGAACACCTTTGCTTGATGTACCTGGAACACCTCTGCTTGATTTACCTGGAACACCTTTGCTTGATTTACCTTGAGCAACTCTGCTTGATTTACCTTGATTTACCTTTGCTTGATAAACCTGGAACACCTTCGCTTTCCTGATTAACCAACTGTCCCTCCACGCAGGTGAAACATGACATCATGAGGCAGCCCAACGAGTACGAGATGGTGGCTTTCATCTGGGGACGCTTCAGGACTTTCCTGGGATATCAGACGCTGATGCAGACTGGACCTCTCACCACGATCGAGAAAGCCAGGCCTGATGGCGACGATGTCGACAAAGTAAACGACCTGCCTAATAAAGTCGATAAGTAAGTCGGTTTTCTTCAGTAAAGTTGATAAGTAAGTCGTTTTTCTCCAGTAGAGTTGATTAGTAAGTCGTTTTTCTCCGGTAAAGTTGATGAGTAAGTCGTTTTTCTCCAGTAGAGTTGATTAGTAAGTCGTTTTCCTCCAGCAAAGTTGATAAGTAAGTCGTTTTTCTCCAGTAAAGTTGATGAGTAAGTCGTTTTTCTCCAGCAAAGTTGATAAGTAAGTCGTTTTTCTCCAGTAAAGTTAAGTAAGTCGTTTTTCTCCAATAAATTCGATAAGCAAGTCGTTTTTCTCCAGTAGGGTTGATAAGTCAGTCGTTTTTCTCCAGTAAAGATGATTAGTAAGTCGTTGTTCCCCAGTAAAGTTGATAAGTAAGTCGTTTTTCTCCAATAAAGTTGATAAGCAAGCCCTTTTCTCCAATAAATTCGATAAGTAAGTCGTTTTTCTTCAGTAAAGTTGACAAGTAAGTCGTTTTTCTCCAATAAATTAGATAAGTAAGTCGTTTTTCTTCAGTAAAGTTGATAAGTCAGTCGTTTTTCTCCAGTAGAGTCGATAAGTAAGTCGTTTTTCTCCAGTAAAGTTGGTAAGTAAGTCGTTTTTCCCCAGCAAAGTTGATAAGTATGTCGTTTTTCTCTAGTAAAGATGATTAGTAAGTCGTTTTTCTCCAGCAAAGCTGATATGTATGTCGTTTTTCTCCAGTAAAGATGATTAGTAAGTCGTTTTTCTCCAGCAAAGTTGATAAGTAAGTCGTTTTTCTCCAGTAAAGATGATTAGTAAGTCGTTTTTCTCCAGCAAAGTTGATAGTATGTCGTTTTTCTCCAGTAAAGATGATTAGTAAGTCGTTTTTCACCACACTATTCCACATTTTAGTTGCAGCCGTGATAAAAAAACTCTTCGTACTAGGGCTGGCAAAGCTGTGTGCTTGCAGCTTAGAAGAAGCGATTTCAATGCATTGTCAGTTACAGCATTCACAAACACAAACAAACACACACACACACGTATCCACATGTGATAATTTGGTCAAATTAGCCTGCAGTGTATTATGTCTCAGGCAGAATTTCAAACAGTTTAAAAAATAGTCTTTTGCCCTGGATAACTCTAAATAATTACAGTAATTATACGACTTTCAGTACTCATGTCAAAAATACCGATGCCTTCTGGTTTCAGGCAGCCATTTAGATTACCAGAAAAGTGTCAAAAAATCATAACAGTAACTTCACACATCTCATCTGAGAGAAATGATCATTTTGTGACAGCCAACGCATCATAGCTGGGATGTTTTTGTTGTGTCGTACTGTAACGAACTACAAAGCAGATAGTTTACACCGCGGTTCTGCCAACAGGTTCCTCGACTACATGAACCAAGTCTACTTCTCCGGTTCGCTGGACGTGAACAACAAGGACGCCCTCAAGTCCTCCTTCTACAAGAGCGACGTGGGAAGGAAGGCCTCCGGATTTCCGAGAAATTACAGTTCCTACCCGAATCGAGGGAAGTCCAATTTCGGCGGCCCCGTCCGAGAGCCTCCTGGGGACGACAGCCTCAGAAGCGGCCTTCGAAAAGCACCGGAGAAGCCGACTCCAGATCTGAATAAGTGGCACGGGGCACTGGACGACCAAGGGGGCGGTGGGAGAGGCGGTGATGGCGGAAAGGACGACGGCGGTCCCAAGTACGAGGGGCCAAGAGTGAGCAACAAATTCCAGGTAATGTTTCAAGATGTTTCATTTTTTTTATTCTTTTTCAGTGGTCTGGGTTTGTAGGCTGAGTGGTTAGCAGGTAATTTTTAGTTTTCTGAAAAGGAAACTATTGTGCCGGTTTTGTCTGTCCGTCCGCATTTTTTTCTGTCCGCCCTCACATCTTAAAAACTACTGAGGATAGAGGGCTGCAAATTGGTATGTTGATCCTCTACCCTCCAATGATCAAACATACCAAATTGCAGCCCTCTAGCCTCAGTGATTTTTATTTTATTTAAGGTTAAAGTTAGCCATAATCGTGCTTCTGGCAACAATATAGGATAGGCTACCACCGGGCCGTTGTTACAGTTTCATGGGCCGCGGCTCATACAGCATTATACCGAGACCACCGAAAGACAGGTCTATTTTCGGCTGTACAAAAAACTCGGTGAAGTTTCTTCTGCGCAATCGAGTTTTCTATACAGCCGCTACGGTTTATAATCAAGGCCACAGAAAACAGATTTATCTTTCGGTGGTCTTGGTATAATGCCGTATGAGCCGCGGCCCATGAAACTTTAAACACCGCCCGGTGGCGGCCTATCCTATATCGTTGCCAGAAGCACGATTATGGCTAACTTTAACCTTAAATAAAATTAAAACTACTGAGGCTAGAGGGCTGTAATTTGGTATGGTTGATGATTGGAACATGGATGATCAACATATCAATTTGCAGCCCTCTAGCCTCAGTAGTTTTTAGGATCTGAGGACGGACAGAAAAAGTGCGGACGGAGAAAAGTGCAGACAGAAAAAGTGCGGACGGAAAAAGTGCGGACAGACTAAAGTGCGGACGGACAGACAAAGCCGGCACAACAGTTTCCTTTTACGGAAAACTAAAAATGAGAATTTACACGAAAAGCCGAAAGAGGAACATTGACTCAGGTGGAAAATTCTTCAGACAGAATGTTCCTCACTGAAGTTCGCTGAGGTAGATGATCAAACATCATTTGGATAAAAGGAAAGGTTGATGACGGTTCACCACATTACCAGAAAGTCTGCAGAAGGCTTTCTGGTAATGTGGTGAAAGAAGTTGGACTGAAAGTATTTGATTTCTGTAAGGGTGTATTTTATATGTCTTCTAAAAGACATGTAAGTTGAATTTGAAAAGTGTATATGTATATATATATATATATATATATATATATATATATATATATATATATATATATATATATATATATATATATGTGTGTGTGTGTGTGTGTGTGTGTGTGTGTGTGTGTGTGTGTGTTAAGACCTTGGCTTCTCTAGAAGACATACAGTACAATAAATCCTCAAAATAAAATCATGTACTTTCAGTCGAACTGCTTTTACCAAATTACCTTGTGTGTGTATATATATATATATATATATATATATATATATATATATATATATACATATATAGTACGTATGTATGTATATATGTATGCATAATCCAAGAACAACATCCCAGTCTTGATTTCAATCGATGACCTCTTCAACATAAAAGGTTTGCTAGCAATGAATTTAAAAACCTATATAATCAAGAAAATCATCTAGACAGGCTTTTATTAATACGACAGCAATCTGCATACAGCACCTGATAATTCCTGGATAAATTCAAATCTCGTCCGAAGAAAGATTTATACGACGCACAAGGAGCCTACCCTGGATTCTAACATCAGACCTTTGAAAGCGAAGTCAGCCCCGTCCCACAAAACGAGGTTGATAGCAAGACGGCCACTGAGCCGTGCTTACTAAGCCATTGAATTCTAGAGTACTATGACCCTCGTCCTTTTACCACCTTTGCCAAATCCAGTCCTCTTATTTGGAATCCCTGAGTACTGCTGGAAATTCCAAGAATGGCGGCGCCTGGGCGGAATTGAATTGGGGCGTAGCGGAGGAAAGTACATTTTGAGTGTCTCGAAGAGGCTGGGTAAATTGGATTGGACTTCCAAAGAAAGCTCAAAAGAAAGCTTCAAAGAAAGGTCCAGAAGGAGAGATGCGGCTTGAAAGTCAGTGGAAAGAGATAGGACGCCTGCTTTGGTGGAATTATCCTTAAAGAGTATTGTTTTATGCAGGGAAGGTTAAGTTATATCCCAGTCAACCATATATAAAACAGTAACAAGATTACTTTGCTAGACTTGTATTTTCTACACGCCTTATTTCTGGGAACGAACTTAACGATGAACTTAATTAATGCTTCATGATAAGAACAGGTTTATCAGTATTCATAAATTAAATGGGAAATCTCGATAGTGATTCAAAAATATGATGACTGTCGCTCACGATCCTAGTTATCTGTCTGAGACTGAATCAGGAATAATATAAAACAAGAATCCCTTTTCCTTTACAATCTCGAATTTCCTGGCTAGATATCTTTCTGTTTACCAATACCTAATCGAACTTGCTTATCATTTGGTAATTGATAATTACATTACCTTCTGTGGCCTCTTTCAAATGAACGCCATATTCGTTGGAAGCTTGAATTTCAAGTCAGAGGCCCCTGTGGTGGGCTTGTTCCATATGAATAGGGTTCATCTTCTGAATAACAATAATAATAATAATTAAAAAATACTTGTAGAAGCATGAGTCTTAAAATGGAGAAACAAATCTACAGTTATGTATATTTACATATATTTAAGGATAAATCTCTATAGAGAGTTTTCGGGAATCTGTACAGATTTATCCTTAAATATATGTACATACACATAACTGTGGATTTGTTTCTCCAATAATAATAATAATAATAATAATAATAATAATAATAATAATAATAATAATAATAATAATAATAATAATAATAATAATAATAATAATAATAATAATAATAATAATAATAATAATAATAATAATAATAATAATAATAATAAACCTTTTCTTCTTTCTCTTTCAGGCTGACCTGGACGACATATAAATTAGCATCGTTGCAGCTTTGAAGTCTTTATTCTGTGAAGTCCTCATTCACTGACGTCTTTGCTTTTTGAAGTCTTATTCTTCGAAGTCTTGATTCCTATAATTCTCTACTCTTGCTCAAACATAAAGTGATATCACCATGCCTGTTGGCAATATTTCTGTTTGTTAACTGTTAAGGGTTTTATGTTCATAGGACGAAAGATGATACCAAAATCTTGATTACTGTTTCTGAAATATAAATAATATTCCCAATGTCCTGTGGTTAAGTCATTTTTGTGGTAATACTGCATTATAAATCGAGATTGTTAGATCAAGACATTATTGATTCTGAAAGGTATTTTGCTCACTCTGAAAACAAGTAACCTCATAAATATTTGTGGTTTTAATTTCAAATGCATATTGTTTTATGCATGACATTTATAAAATGGGAAAAGATTCAGTGATAGCATCAGAAATATACTTAATGGTCTGTGCTTAGGATGAACTAGAAATGATGGAACGAAGAATGATCAATCAATCACAATGATTTCAAAAGGAAACTATTTTAGAACAACTATGGTTCATTTAAAACAGAATCTAAATGTACTAACCTGCATGTATATATTTAGATATGTATTAATCTATAAATATAAATTTAGACAAATGAATTAATCTATAAATATAAAATTAGGACAATGTGCTAATCTATAAATATAAATTTAGAAAAATGTGTTAATCTATAAATATAAATTTAGAACAATGCGTTAATCTATAAATATAAATTTAGAAAAACGAATTCATCTATAAATATAAATTTAGGAAAATGTATTAATCTATAAATATATAGAAAAATGTATTAATCTACAAATATAAATTTAGTAAAATATTCTAATCTACAAATATAAATTCAGAAAAACATCCTTGCAAATTGCAAATATATTTCTAAACAATCATTTTGTGTTTACGAGAAGAGAGAGAGAGAGAGAGAGAGAGTCCCTAATTGTTAGTTAAGCAGGTCATATCACCTCACACATCAGCTGAACTGCGAACCTTTTCCAGAGTGAGCTACTTGATAAAACTCTTTATCTGTGATAAATGACAGTGATAAATTGTGCCTTGGGTTAGCTGAATGTAATGTGTTGACATCTGTTGTGAGAAATCATATTTTATTTACGGTCATATGGCGCGATGTAATTTTTTTGTTAGTGATGATGGAATACCGAAATTATATTTCTGGTCTGTGACGCAGTAAAATGGTGGTATAGCAAAGAAAAGTGAATATTTTACCTTCATACCTTTCATTTTATGCAACAGATTGCAACAATGTCGTATTGTTGGTCAACAGATTCTCTAGGAATTTAATAATAAACCGTTTTATACGATAAAATGAAAAAGGGAGATTATACACGACTGACGTATATATCTTTTAAACGCATGAAGAGCCTTTGATCTTAGATTAGAATAGAATGTAGTATTTAGGCCAACGGCCAAGCGCTGGGACCTACGAGGTCATTCAGCGCTGAAACGGCAATGGGCCGTTAAAAAGGCCTGAAAGGTGTAACAGGAGGAAAACCTCAAAGCAGTTGAACTATGAATCAGTTGTTAGGAGAGGGTGGAAAATAAGATGGAAGACAAGGAATATGAACGGAAGTACGGTAAAAGGAATGACAGAGCTCGCAGCTATTGGGCAAAGAAGGTACGCTGCAAAGAACCTTCAGTAATGCCTACAGTGCACCGCATGAGGTGCACTGACGGCAATATCCCCGTACGGGGAATACCCTTGCTTAAAGAAATGGATAAAAGGACATGTTATAGCGGCTATGACTCAGGAGAGGGACCGAGAATATTGGATATTTGGTCACAAGTAAATTAACAAACTTAACTCAAATACTGAATGACCTGGTAACCAAAATATATATATATATATATATATATATATATATATATATATATATATATATATATATATATATATATATATATTGTATAAACTTTTTTTGGTGAGAGATGTGTTGGAATTCATATACATTAAAACCATTAGAAATTTAACGTATTAACAGCATCAAAATAATATCACAAACTACTGATTACATTTAGTTCATTATTTATTTCCATGTCAAGATATTTCCGGGAAAATAAATGTTGTTCGATACCATCAGTAAATTTTCTTTTTTTCTTTTTTTTTTTACTTCTAAAAGAAATGACAACAATTTATAATGAAAACAAGTAAAAAATGCGCCGAATTTTCTTCGGCGCAATCGAGTTTTCTGTACAGTGTATAAGCAAGGCCACCGAAAATGAAATACTGTATCCTCCCTCGAGGTATTCCTTGCACCCCGGCAAAGTCTTTCCCAATACTTATTTTACACAACATTGTTTACACAGGCTAAAATTTTATGCACTTTTTTCATGATGTTTTAGACATCAACGAGTAATACCAAGCACGCGACTGTTTTTTTTTTTTTTTTTTTTATATCAGGCTTAGTCCTGGGTACCACTCATATACTACTACCCAACAAGACAACAACTCAGTTCGCCTACAAGCAAGTGTGGACATTACAATTACGCCAATTGAGAAGGAGCCGGTTGGAAGACCCAGGAGTGGGTCCTGGGAAGCCCGACGCAGCCGGGCGTTAACCGATAATGTGGACAAAGCCTTAAATGCCGCTTCAAATGCCACAGATAAGATAATAGAATTTAGGCCAGAGGCCAAGCCCTGGGACCTGAGGTCATGCAGCGCTGAAACGGAAATTGACAGTCAGAAAAGGTTTGAAAGGCGCAACGAGGAAAACCACGAAGCAGTTACACTGTGAATCAATTGTTAGGTGAGGTGGAAAGAAAGGTATAAGGGAATACGAACGTAGGTACAGTAAAAGGAACGAAAGGGGTTGTAGCTAGGGGCCGAAGGGACGCTGCACAGAGCCTCAAGTAATGCCTACAGCTCACCGCATGAGGTGCACTGACGGTACTACCACCCTACGGGGGTTTCATGGACAGTTGTGGAAATAAATGGTCATTACCCTATATTAATCAAGTATTAAATTGAATGGAATATGAAACACAGGTAAAAAGCAAAGCGCTGGGACCTATGAGGTTATTCAGAATCGGAGTGACTTAAACGGAAAATGTTAAAACAGATTAAATATTTTTGGTAAAGATTTGTGATCAGCCAGATTTGCTTGCCAAACGACCTCCACTATCCCCCGGCCCCCAACCCCAATTTAAAAATGCCGCGCCATACTTTGACAATAACTTCAGTATTTCAGAATTTGTTTATAATCTGTAACTTAAAATCCTTTTCACCTGCGTTAAATCCTATGTTTAACCACGTACCTTAACTTCAATATTACCTTAACTTCAATACTTCAGAATTTTTTTGTTTTACTGAAAATCCTTTTCATCAACGTTTAAATCCTATATTTAGCCAAGTAGTTTAGGACCTTTGTCCATGGAAGCATAGCTGACCATTACATTATGAGATTTTCCTACCAATGAATGGAAATAATTTTTGTATTAGCTTTATGAAACAATTTGATATTTAAGTTTTACGAACTTGTCTAATTATACATTGTTCTAAAGTAGTAAAATTACGTGTGGAATTAACTTATTGTTCCCAATACATTAAACGGCGCTCTTGGTACTGTATATTTCATTAATATGTGTCAGATTTCAGCTCTTGTCCCACAAATCAGCTAAGGGCATTTGAGTCGTCACAACCAATACCCAAACCACATTTCCCTCGTAGGTTGTTAGTGCCGTCAGTACACCTCATGCGGTGCACTGTAGGCATTGCTTAAGGTTCCTTGCAGTGTCCCTTCGACACCTAGCTGCAACCCCTTTCATTCCTTTCACTGTACCTCCGTTCATCTTCTATTTCTTCCATCTTACTCTCCACCTCAATTCCATGAGGGTGGCTAACTTTCATTTCTTTACATTTAAAATTTGATATAAACCATTTTTTACATTTAAAAGTATTCACCTGTGTATTCACACGTGAATACTATTAAACAATCAGGTATATTTCTGAATAAAGTGGTTTTTACCTACAATGTCCGTAATTATATGGATGATAAACCAGATTCCACACACTTTGGTTTTCCCACAAAAATACAGAGGAAGTAGTCAAAAACTGAAAACTAAAGACCCATTATTTATTAAAAAATAAAATCATAATTCACAGACAAATCGTAGGTTTACGAACGCAGTATATCAGAGGAACCTAAAACTTACAAACCTATCAGGATTTGAATGAAAAACGCAGCATGGAAAATGTATAAATTAAATGAACAGAAGCCTACTCTATCTTGTCGACATCTTGGTTCTCTAGAAATATCAGCCTAGCACTGAATGGTTCGCAAATCCGCCCCGTGTCTGCACATTCTTGAATTCTGGTTCCTCCAGCAAGTTGTTCGAGACCTGTAACAGAGAAACAACGCAGCATAAAATTTTCTTACGGGAATTACTCGGCAACTCCGCAAAGAGAACGTTAATAATATTTCTTGAAACTGGTACCGTACGTGTTTTACTCTGAGGATAATTAGCTTATAAAAACCATGAGTTACGTTCCTCCAATCAATGCCCCAAAAAATTTTATTACCCACTGAAACCTTGTGACCACCTGGAGTGAGACTATCTCGTACATTTTATACCACAATCATGCAATTAAGGCTGTATAACAAATATACTTTTACAATGCTAACTGCTTCTGATGCCATTTCAAGTTAAAATTTTTCACTATACTTAGAAACCACTGAAACAAAATTTTGTGTATCAGTACTTAAAAAATGTACTAACCTGATAATCACCAAAACCAAAATTAAGATACCCCACATACTATGATCAAAGTCGTTTTCTTAAAAAGATACCTTTGAACTTTCAAGAATTCTGGTAAAAGTTAAAAGAAACTACTGAACTTTAAAATAAAGCAACGAGGTTGCATAATGTGAGCTCTGATTAGGAAGAATTTACATCATTGATCAGTTTTGCCACTAATTATCAAAAAGCTCCTACCTTAGTATACTGTATTTAAAAATGTATATTGGTACATGCATTAACTGTTTGATGACCTTTCAAACATTTCAGGGGCTGTATAGCAAATACAATCAAACACCCAATTGCCATGGATAGCTTGAACACTGACGCTCATTACAACATCGCGTTCACTAATGGGTATCTATAATTGCATCCAACTCATATGATATCTTCACAACCTCATTATGTTAATGCGTACTTCACACACTCAAAGCCTTGTTGATGGATACCATTGGAAACTCATGCCTTGATTATGAATTGAATTGAATATAGAATTTAGGCCAAGGCCGAGCACTGGGACCTATGAGATCATTCAGCGCTGAAACGGAAATTGACAGTAAAATGTCTGAAAGGTGTAACAAGAGGAAAACCTCAAAGCAGTTGCACTATGAATCAGTTGTTGGAGAGGGTGGAAAGTCAAGATGGAAAGATAATATGAAAGGAGGTACAGTAAAAGGAATGAAAGGGGTTGCAGCTAGGGGGCCTTGATTATGGATAGCGTCCCAAACTCGCTGCCTGTGTTCATGAACTGTTGCGCAACGAACTGTTCAAGGAAGCATCACAGTTCCCGCTTATGTTATGACCAGCCCCACAAAACACTACTCTTATTCATGAGTAGTCTATTAACAGGAGCTGAAAGTTCCTAGCTAGAGTTACTGACAAACTTCATAAAACTAATTCCATCTTCTAAGTTAAAACTAATTCCATCTTCTAAGTTAAAACTAATTCCATCTTCTAAGTTAAAACTAATTCCATCTTCTAAGTTAAAACTAATTCCATCTTCTAAGTTTAATTCCATCTTCAGAACTAGATTCCATCTTCTGAGCTGATTAACCAGACCACTGAGCTGATTAACAGCTACAGCAGAAACCCAAACATCACTCTTGGCTTAATCTGTCTGGGGAAAGTACTGCATGGTTTTGATGATTTTCATGAGATTAGCTATTGGTTAAGCAAGTTTTATTATCCTATGGGTCCCATTCATTTCGGGAGCTTCCTATAACCCCTATAACCAGGAATTTTCGGTTGCGAGAAAGGAAGTACCAAGTTCGAGTCCTCTGAGAATTCTATCAAGTCTAACGCCAACTCTCCGGGCAAAAGCTTTTTGAATATTGGCCAAAACTTAAATTGACTTAACCTAACAAACTTAATCCATTCTCAGGAAGCTAAAATTCTAAAGTAAATCATACCAAGACGCTAGACCTGTACATATAGTTAGTTTTAATGCTGAATATTGCAGTTTGATGGCATAAACATTCTCAATTTCCTCAAACCTTAGGGAGCTTTAGCAAACTTAACACCTAATACCTTTCTAAATCTAAACCTAAAGAACACTAAGCAATATATTAAGTTTATACTTAACACCTGAAAGAAAATTGATTAGTTGGCAAGTTCACAACCACCCAAGAACCTGCATAGTAGGTCATACAACCTACTATGCAGAACATGGGGGATCCCCCACCCCTTTAGGGGCGCCTCCCCTAAGGGGTGGAGGATAAAGTGAACTTGCTCAAGAACAGTATATACAAGTTCAAAAAGTAAATCTTAAAAACAAGAAAAATTTTTTGACAAATTAAAAAAAAATAAATTACACAAATTTAAAAAGTAAATTTATGACAAAACTTTTAAACATATAAAATAAATTCATGAAAAAAATTGACAAAAAAATATTTAAAAACTTTAACAAGTAGCTTTATTTGAAAATTTAAAAAGCAAATTTACTACAAAAATTTAAGAACTTTAAACTTATGAAAAAAATTAAAAAGTTAAAATTAAAATTATGACAAACTGAAAAGTTTAATTTAAAAAGTAAACTTACTAAAAAATTTAAGTTTCATTAAAAAAATTATATTACAAAAATTAAAGTAAATTTCTTATAAAAATTTTAAAGTAAATTTATGAAAATTTTTATAAATATTAAAAAGTAAATTTATGAAAACTATATTACAAATATTAACAAGTAAATCTGACAAATTAAAAAAGAAAATGACAAATTACTTAAAACTAAATTTAGCAGAAAAAAAAAACCACCTTACCTGTTGCTCAAGAGAGCAGCTTTATCACGCTTGAAGCTTTTCACCGTTAGAACAGGAACTCAAAAGTCAAACTCTTACCAAAAACATCCTGGAAAAGACGAAAAAAGCTTTACAGAGTTGTGCCTAACTTTCTCCAAATCTTGTAAATCTTGGGCGCTTGCTCACGTCGGATTATGCTAAACGCCCACTGAAATTGTTATAATAGACTGCAGAAGATTTTTGTACGAGATTACACACGCAGCAAGGTTGGAAAATCCCCAGAACAAATAAATATTACAATATTAGCATTAAAAGTTCCAGTGTTACCTTACGGAAGCCTGGGCGTTTTAACTTGACGAACGAAGTGACAGCAATCGATGGAAATCTCAAGCGCCAACTGTAGTCTCGTTCTTCCGTAAAAGCTTAACATGATGACCAATTACGCTACGATAAATTAGGGAGGAATTGAATACTCCATCCCAGAGGTAAAAGGGATCACTTAGCAAACTCCCGTTAAACGTCTACCGCCCAGAACGATGTTACTTTCGAAGGTCCGAAGGCTCAGATGTCCGATTCGGTCCGAAAGCGAACGATGTTGTGTTGTCATTTGCCAAGGACGCTGAAATCTGAGTAGTGTCTAGCTTCTTGGAACGTACCGAATGCGATCCATGGATATCCTTGAAATAGCTAATTTTGAAAGTGTTATTTTGATTTCCCACTCCCTTCTTTGACTTGTCTTTCACGGAAGTTTAAAATGCAGCAAATGATGAATAGATTTTCCTGAACGTAATTCGCAATTTCTTTCAGGGCTCGCGAAATAATTTGTAGCGAAAGCCTGTCGCATGTCTCTTTTCATCACGTGTCCAGCCATCATTGTAGCACCTGTAATGAATCTATTCTTGTTACTCGTAAAAGTGGTGAAGTGAGGGGCGTGGATATTTTGTCATAACGATATGTACGTGCACACACACACACACACAAACTCACACACACATATGCATATATGCTTATTTGTCGCTAAATGACATGTGACAATATATTCATTTGTACCTTAACAATGTGTTTAAATAACACGAAAGCGCTTGGTACTCTTTTCTTTTATTTTTCTTGGGGCCTTAGCTGAATATATATATATATATATATATATATATATATATATATATATATATATATATATATATATATATATATATATATATATATATACATATATATATATATATGTATGTGTACTGATTACGTGTACTGATTACAAACTGCCGTTCAATGCAGGATAAAAGTAAAAAAAAAAGGAACATTTCTCTTCCGAGTTTTGCTACTTTAAAAAAAGCCGAAAGCTGGCGCACAACTTGAATCTCCCCAAGGAAAAACAACAAATGAACGTTTGACTTCATTCAAACATATTTCTCCCATGGAAAAACATTCTCAGGGGTCTCTGAAAGATTCCTAACGAGATAAGACGGCAAAAACAAGGGAATGAAATTGCCCAAACATTCTTTTGAATATCTTTTTACCGACTCTTCAGCATAAGAATTAAACGCTAATGAGGTCCAGGGAAGACATTACAATTATAATTTATTAATTATAATTAATGAATTAAGAGAGTGGACTGGGATATAAGAATTATTTCGATGGAGAATATACAATATTCCATTGTATAAGTTGTCACTGGCGAACCCTCCATTTTTTCCGCAATTAATTCTTATATTTTCATTTAGAAATAAAATAAAAAATACCAAAGTTTAGTGACAGTTTATTTACCTTAAAATATCCTTATTTATAATGTATATATATATATATATATATATATATATATATATATATATATATATATATATATATATATAAATATATAATTTTTTCACTGATACTCATCACTTTTGCTTTCCACGTTCTTCCATCTCTCTCTGTCTCTCTGTCTCTGTCTGTCTGTCTCTCTCTCTCTCTCTCTCTCTCTCTCTCTCTCTCTCTCCCTCCGTGCTAAACCCAATTACAGTAACATCTCTGAAATTATGCTGTGCACTCAAAGCCCTTCAAGTCTGCGTCTCCAATCAGCCTTCATTGTTGAGCAATTTCCTTCACGCCGCCCCTCACTCCACCACTTTTACGAGTAACAAGAATAGATTCATTATAGGTGCTACAATGACGGCTGGACAAGGGATATATTGTTTGAGGTCCTCGCTGTTAATGAGAAACGGCATCAATCAAACTCGTCATTATTTTGACTCCTTTGCATAATAATGAATGTAATGTTTAATATTGTTTGGATGCGTTCATTGGGTCGTCAAATTGTTTGCAATCTTTTGTATTGAATGAGTTGGGGTGCGTTCTTTCGTCCTCGCCCCAGTTTTTTTTTTTTTTTTTTTTTGGTTTATCTTTGGCCAACCTGCCTGCCTCCCAGCACCCCTCTCCCACCCTCCCCGGGGCCCCAAACGCATGCACTCACATCCCCCCAACTTCTGTGTCTTTGTGTTTTTCGTCATTGTGATGTTCCATTGTATTCCAAACACACAAATACAATATATACATATATATATCACATGTATATATGTATACACACACACACACACACACACACATATATATATATATATATATATATATATATATATATATATATATATATATATATATATATATATATATATATCCACTTATAATCCTTCATTTTTATACCAAAGCACCTATATTTTCTTTCATCACTTCTCTCTCTTCTAATCTCTCTCCTTCCTCCTTCTCCTCCTCCTCTCTCTCTCCTCTCTCTCTCTCTCTCTCTCTCTCTCTCTCTCTCTCTCTCTCTCTAACCTTTTCATTACCTCCTCTTCACCAATTCCAAGACGCATTCCACATGTCGGGACACCATCTTTCCCAGACTGCAGATAGCCAGAGGAAAACAGTGTAATTTGTCATATTAAAGCTGACCTTTGAATCTTGCCGAAATGATGCAGAAAAAAAAAAGGTTTTTGAAAGTTGGCCCCTTAATGCCTGATCGCCATCAACAGCAAGCATGCAATACTTACTAAACCAACATCAACCCTTTTCCATCAAACGTTCGTTGAAACGAGGAGTCACCAAAACCAAGTACCCCCGTAGGAGGGTAGTGCCTACCTCGTGTGGTGCACTGTAGGCATTACTCAAGGTTCTTTGCAGTGTCCCTTCGGCCAATAGCTGCAACCCCTTTCATTCGTTTCATATTATGTGTGCGTTTTATCCCGGTTGCATTTTCCCGAGATGTAACCGAGTGCCGGGACCTTTCCCTGAAAAAAGTGGGACGCCATATCTTAAAACTAAGCATAGAATTTCCTTGAAAATAATCTCATTATGCTTCCCACACCCAAATTACAATGAAGGTATTGACAAACCCAACCCAACCTAACCTAACCTAACCTAATCTAACCCAGCCTAACCTAACCTAACCAAGGGGCATGGCAAATAAACCGGGCTGGTGCAGTACTAGCAGACATCTCAGGAATTTGCATCCCGGTTACAGATTACAGTTGAGTTTGTGGTTAAGTTCAACGATGGCGATTTAGTTAAACCTGGAAGATGGCCCTGACACCAAACAAAACTAAGAATGGAGCTCATAAGGTCATGTTCTGTGCATTCAGCGAACAGGTTTGTTATACAAACGGTTGTGTGAGCTGATGCCAACTCAGGCATTGGTCTTACAGCCCTACAGTTTTCATTTTAGGGTATTTTAACGTTTCCTGTACCTGAACAAATTCTGGTCAACGCCACGTAGACTCCATAGCATTATTTATGACAATAGGTCTACGTCTTCCGATTAAAAAGAAGGTATTATATTGAACATAACAAAGAAATATTTATATTCAATTGGCCAGAAGGGTTATTTCTATAATTTAGTTGAGCACAGAAGTCTCTATAGATTGTGATAGCTACGGGCAATGACAAAACAACACTCAGTCTCTTTGCTTCCTAAGAGAGATGAAAATCTGTCAAAAGAGAGATTGTTGGTTGGGTTATGAAATCTGGGCATAAAAGGAGCTTCCAGGTCTCTCGGTAAAGTTGTTTCCAAAAGACAGGAAAGGAAAAAAAAAAAAAAAAAAAGTCTGTGGCTCAAAGCCGGTCTGCCTCTTCTTCTTTCTCTCTTCTGAATGTTTGATAGTCTGATCTTTTTCCTTTGCTATTCCAAAGACTGCAATTCCATTTCAGCACGAGAGAGAGAGAGAGAGAGAGAGAGAGAGAGAGAGAGAGAGAGAGAGAGAGAGAGAGAGAGAGATGTGACTGCAATTTTTTGTTGGAATACTGAACGAACTTTCAGAAAGAGAGAGAGAGAGAGAGAGAGAAAGAGAGAGAGAGAGAGAGAGAGAGAATCAAAATCACAAACTTCCTTTACCGCACAAAGAGAGAGAGAGAGAGAGAGAGAGAGAGAGAGAGAGAGAGAGAGAGAGAGAGAGAGAGAGAGAGAGATGTGACTGCAATTTTTTTGTTGAAATACTGAGAACGAACTTTGTTGAAATACTGAGAGAGAGAGAGAGAGAGAGAGAGAGAGAGAGAGAGAGAGAGAGAGAGAGAGAGAGAGAGAGAGAGATGTGACTGCAATTTTTTGTTGAAATACTGAACGAACTTTCAGAAAGATGGGAAGATGGCACAGTATTCAAATGAACATTATTTACTAAATCGGCCCAGACGTTAATTAAAATGTACCTGGAAGGAGGAAAGGTGTGCACACTTTAGGAAGAAGAAGGACCCTCAATGAAATTCCTCTCCTTTCGGCCTCTTTCGAGAAGATTCTTATGTTTACTTAGGAGTCGCGAAAAGGACTTTTGACTTCCGTCGTAGAGGTTACATTCCCGGTTGCGATACTGTGTCTGTCTTTCTTTGTGTCTTTCTGTCTTTCTGTCTTTCTGTCCTTCTGGCTGTCTTTTTGTGTCTGTGTCTGTCTGTCTGGCTCTCTGTCTTTCTGTCTGTCTTTCTGTCTGCTATTATGTCTGTCTGTCTTTCTTTCTGCCTGTCTTTCTGTCTGTCTGTCTTTCTCTCTGTCTGTCTGACTCTCTGTCTTTCTGTCTGTCTTTCTGTCTGTCTTTCTCTCTGTCTGTCTGACTCTCTGTCTGTCTGACTCTCTCTCTTTCTGTCTGTCTTTCTGTCTGCCTGTCTTTCTGTCTGTCTGTCTGTCTGTCTTTCTGTATGTCTGTCTTTCTCTCTGTCTGTCTGTCTTTCTGTCTGACTCTCTGTCTTTCTGTTTGTCTTTCTGTCTGCTATTACATCTGTCTGTTTTCTTTCTGCCTGTCTTTCTGTCTGTCTGTCTTTCTCTCTGTCTGTCTGTCTTTCTGTCATTCTGTCTGTCTTTATGTCTGTCTGTCTGTCTTTCTGTCATTCTGTCTGTCTTTATGTCTGTCTTTCTATCTGTCTTCTTGCCTGTCTGTCCTTCTGTCTGTCTGTCTGTCTCTGAGTTCGCGCACCTGCCTGCTAGCAGGATAACGAGACAACGAATGAAATCAGTTCAAGGTTACAGGTCAAGGGTCAAGATAAAAAGGTCTCACGTGCGCGTTCAAATGGATTAAGCCTGGCATAAGATTGTTGTCCTTTTTTCGAACTGACAACTCATGAAGGTCATTTCTGACACGTAAGTGCACCATACTTGATCTTTAAAGGTCAAAGGTCAAGGTCACAGATTTTTGTCGATTCAGATGCATCATAGCTGGCTGTAATCATCCTGAATTATTCAGCAACCTAACTGTCATATTGATTCAGCAACCTAATCATCATGTTGATTCAGCAACCTAACTGTCATATTGATTCAGCAACCTAACTGTCATATTGATTCAGCAACCTAACTGTCATATTGATTCAGGAACTTAACCGCCATATTGATTCAGGAACCTAACTGTCATATTGATTCAGGCACCTAACTGTCATATTGATTCAGCAACCTAACTGTCATATTGATTCAGGAACTTAACCGCCATATTGACTCAGGAACCTAACTGTCATATTGATTCAGCAACCTAACTGTCATATTGAATCAGGAACCTAACTGTCATATTGATTCAGCAACCAAACTGTCATATTGATTCAGCAACCTAACTGTCATATTGATTCAGCAACCTAACTATCATATTGATTCAGGAACTTAATTGTCATATTGATTCAGGAACCTAACTGTCATATTGATTCAGCAACCAAACTGTCATATTGATTCAGCAACCTAACTGTCATATTGATTCAGCAACCTAACTATCATATTGATTCAGGAACTTAATTGTCATATTGATTCAGGAACCTAACTGTCATATTGATTCAGCAACCAAATCATATTGATTCAGGAACCTAACTGTCATATTGATTCAGCAACCTAACTATCATATTGATTCAGGAACTTAATTGTCATATTGATTCAGGAACCTAACTGTTATATTGATTCAGGAACTTAACCGCCATATTGATTCAGGAACCTAACTGTCATATTGATTCAGGAACCTAACTGTCATATTGATTCAGGAACTTAACCGCCATATTGATTCAGGAACTTAACCGCCATATTGATTCAGGAACTTAACCGCCATATTGATTCAGGAACTTAACCGCCATATTGATTCAGGAACCTAACTACCACTAATGCAAATGGAAACTAGAGTTGACAGAGGAGGGGAGCCTTTTCGTAATTAGACGGAGGTCAAAATGACTTCATAATTATCTCGCGGGCTCTTGATATCTCAGCTGAGGATTATTTTCCGAGCGGAAGAGGTACTCGCGGTGATTTTCCATTCATACTTAATCCCAAGTCTCATATTCCCCCTCCCCCGAGCATCGTCTCCCTTCGTAAGAGGCTTAACGGCCCTTCCTGAATAGTTCGTTACTGTCCTCTGTATTTCAAGTGCTGTAGGCGAGGACACCTGTAATGTAGAGAGATTTTTAAGATCCGTATTACAAAAAAAAAAAAAAAAAAAAAAAAAAAACAGTGTTAGGTAACCCTAGACTGTTTTATATAAATGATATTTTTACAGTTTAATTGCTTAGCCAGAAATCGACTTCGCCATGTCCAGGGAACTTTGTTGCAAGTAGAGTATTGTCCTACAATCTTAATCTTTTTCTTTTTAATGGTCAAGGGTTTTTGTTTATACATATCTTGGTCACACAATTGTTAGACAAAGCACTTTAACCCTTTTTTTTTAATGGCTAAGGATTTTTCTGTACATATATCTTGGTTATACAATGTAAAGGCAGTTTAACCTTTTTTTAATGGCCGAACATTTTTATTTATATATACATATCTTGGCCATACAAAATAGTAATTGCTGGACGAAGAAGTTTAACCCTTTTTTAATGGACAGAGATTTTTATGTGCATATATC
>NC_089764.1:31408735-31501235 GCF_040412425.1 Macrobrachium rosenbergii | reverse complement strand
TTTAACCTGGGAAGTTATGATCAACATCAAAACAAATATTCTACAGCCTCTATTCGAAATGAGGTCTCATCAACGTCATTCCAGCGTCCTGGAGCCACTTCCAGTTTCTGATTCTTTAGCCCCCTTTTCGAGTGAAGCTGTCGAAACCTGGAGAGTTGTGATTCACAACGAAAAACTAATATTCTACAACCTCTATTTCGAAATGAGGTTTTATCAACGTCATTTCCAGCGTCCTGGAATCACTTCCAGTTTCTGATTCTTTAGCCCACTTTTCGAGTGAAGCTGTCGAAACCTGGAAAGTTATGGTTAACAACAAAACAAATATTCTACAACCTCTATTCGAAATGAGGTCTCATCAACGTCATTTCCAGCGTCCTGGAACCACTTCCAGTTTCTGATTCTTTAGCCCACTTTTCGAGTGAAGCTGTCGAAACCTGGAAAGTTGTGATTCACAACGAAAAACTAATGTTCTACAACCTCTATTCGAAATGAGGTCTCATAAACGTCATTTCCAGCGTCCTGGAATCATTTCCAGTTTCTGATTCTTTAGCCCCCTTTTTCGAGTGAAGCTGTCGAAACTTAGGAGCCAATTTAACGGGCTCTTGACGTGGAAGTGAGTTTATGGGAAGTTGGACCAACTCCCGAGACACTGGAAGTCGTGATTACGCCGAGATGTAGGTCTTGTATGCGAGGAGCATGTGTGTTTGTGTATGTGAAGGAAGTGTATACGCGTTGTGTCGGTACAACCGAGCGCGTGCCATCGCGCAATATGGTTGATTGGTTCAAACAATGGCATTACTACTCGCTTCGCTGGGCGCTGCTGTTGTGTCGTGATGTGGCACAGGATGATCAATTATCTTTCTGAATCGTTGATTTCCTTTCCTTTTTATACTTTTGAGGCCGATTAAAAATTACGTAAAAAAATTTTTTTTTTTGGTAATTTTTGACCAGCCCTCCCCCTCCTTGTCACGCCTCATAAGATGTCCAGACCCTACCTAGAAAATTTCGATAACATCAGCTAGTGCCCACCATGCCCCTTAAATTAGTGATTCCCTTTTTTTAATGCAGTAATAAAAGTCTAGCCTAATACCTGGAAATTATTACCTTTAGGTTTTTCTAAATGTTATGATATTAAAGAATCACAGATGAATTTGAAATGAAAACGTTCTCTTAAACGCCATGTTTAGAAGAGGATTAATTTAATTTGTGATATTTTCCTAAGTCACATTTTTGCATCAAATAGAGAATGTCGGAGCTCAGAAAAGGGATGGGTTTGTGATATTGTTCATGTCATTTAATACATGTAGTAGAAAATGTTGAAGTCCAAACAAGGGTTGAGTTTATGATATTTTTTCAACACATATTTATGCAAGAAAAGGAATAAATAATTAGGTACCATATTCTCAATGTTGCTGAAATATAATAACAGTCTATTGCAGAATCTTTATTGTCTCTCTTTTGTTCTACATCTTTTCAAAAGAAACAAATGAAAAAAAAAATCTGAAAATGTTATGTAATTTATGGCTGTACCCCCTCTCCCCACTGTCACATGACACTTTACTATACCGCTCCCCCGCCCCCAGGTTTTATGTAATTTTTAGCTGGCTCTTTCAAGTTTCCCTCTGATTGCACCCGTAGTTGGCTGGGGTGGGTAGAGCTCTCGGCTAGCACGCTGTTGGCCCAGCGTTCGACTCTCCGACCGGCCAATGAAGAAGTAGAGGAATTTATTTCTGGTGATAGAAATTCATTTCTCGTCGTAATGTGGTTCGGATTCCACAATAAGCCGTAGGTCCCGTTGCTAGGTAGGCTAACTAGTTGGTTCTTAGCCACGTAAAATAAATCTAATCCTTCGGGCCAGCCCTCTCTAGGAGAGCTGTTAACCAGCTCAGTGGTCTGGTTAAACTAAGATATACTTAACTTTTTCGTAGCATGATCAATTGACTACTCCCCAGCCACATGGCCCACATATGTTTCCGTCTATTTCATGTGGTTTTTTTGTCCATGTTGTCTGTACGAACCAATCGCTTGTTTATTTTCTCCACCCTAATTATCGGTTGTAAGCGGACTGTGCGAGTCAATAAAAAAAAAGAATAAGTTTCTTTGTGAATTTCCCCTTAGGCTAGCTACCGGAAGCTCGCCGGATTTCATCACATGGACAGAAATTAACGTCTGTTACTGTTGACTTTGGTAGGGACTGGTCATTTCATGCTTTGATTGTTCATTTCCCCCTTTTTTTTTTTCATCCGCAATGGACGGACGGTTTGATGGTCAAATTCATTAAGGTAACTGTGGAAGTAAAGGATATGAATGCGCAGTAATATCTGTAACATTTGAATTTCAAATTATTTCTGTTTTCGTATTGTTCCCTGTATTCTGTAATGGAGACTAATTAATGGCTGATTCATAGGCCGCATATGTATGCCTCATTTTAGAAATAATTTTTTTAAGTATATTTAGTATTTCTTTCGTCGTTCTGTATAAAAATAATGATTTATTTCCTCATTGTTGATATCTATAAATGATTTCTGTAAATTCTATTTGCTTCGTTTGTAATTCACCAGCGTAAGGTAACGGAAATCCGATTTTAGACTTTCCGTTCGCCCCATGAACGCGGCTGTCTCCGGCAACTGAACGCGACCACCTCCTACACAACACCTCGGTAATGCGAGACAAGCGAGCTAATGGCCAATCCGCCTTGCTTGTTAAGTTGGATTTCTTGCTTGTCAGTTTTTTCTTTGTTCTAGGACAAAATCATTTGTCAAAAAGCTTTGTAATTGTTTACTTATTTTACTTAGCTCAGCAATTACGTAATAAAAAATTACGTTGAATTTCTTTTTTTTTTTTTGGCTGTGAATTATATTGCCTTTCAATCAAATTCTGCTTACGCCTTACTATCATTCACCGACAGGTTAAACAAGTAAAAAATGCGCCGAAGTTTCTTCGGCGCAATCGAGTTTTCCGTACAGCCGCTACAGCGTATAATCAATGCCACCGAAAACGGTGGTCTATAATGCTGCATGAGCCGCTGCCCATGAAAATTTAACCACGGCCCGGTGGTGTCCTATGCTATATCGTTGCCAGAAGCACGATTATGGCTAAGTTTAACCTTAAATAAAATAAAAACTACTGAGGTTAGAGGGCTGCAATTTGGTATGTCTGATGATTGGAGCGTGGATGATCAACATACCAATTTGCAGTCCTCTAGCCTCAGTAGTTTTTAGGATCTGAGGGCGGACAGAAAAAGTGCGGACGGACAGACAAAGCCGGCACAATAGTTTTCTTTTACAGACAACTAAAATGGTCGACAGTAATTTTCCCCGAAAGTTAGAAGGCTACTAATGAGTTTTTAACGAAGTCCAGAGAAAAGTATTTGTCTTCATTTGACCTGAAACATGAGAGAGATATTATTCTCTTGGTAATACCTCCATTCGTCTCGAGGCTAAGCAGTAATTGCGGGAACTTTGCGAGACGGAATCCACCTTACTAAGCCTTCTACACACAAGTCTCTTCATTTGCTTAACCTTTGTTATCTAAACAATGAATCAGCTATTTGTTTAGTTCCTGTTAAAGTTTCTATACATTATGTTTTATTTCTCTAATCTGCTGAAAGACTTTAAAGCTATTTTAGGTTACAAATACAGCCCTGGAGTTAGTCTGCACTGACTTGCAAGGCAGCCGTCATGCAAGCAATTAGTAAGTCTTGAAAAATATTAATAATTAAACACGCTTTTGGCGCGTCTCTGTTATACAGTACAATAGTGATGCGGTAATTAGCTAAATCGATTATCTTCCTGAACTAATTGTTTTCTTGAATCTGGTGCAATTATCTTTTTGGAGAATTAGCTGGCTTCGTGGAGAGGTTTGTATATTTTTATTTGATTTTTCAAGCTCTGCTCTGCTCCTATGTAGATGGCAACCTCTTATATATATATATATATATATATATATATATATATATATATATATATATATATATATATACATACATACATACATACATACATACATACATACATACATACATACATACATACATACATACATATATATATGTATATATATATATATCTACATATATATCTATATATATTTGCATATTTATACAAGTAACCAACACAATTTCGTGAGTAAAAGATATAAATTTCTCACTCACATCAGGATCGAACCCAGGCCTTTCAATTGAAAGGCAAGGGCGCTACCAACTCTGTGGGCCATTTGGTAGCACCCTTGCCTTTAAATTGAAGACCTGGGTTCGATTCCTAAGGGAGCAACGCCACAAATTAATATATATATATATATATATATATATAATATATATGGGCAGGAGCCGAATTGTTTATTGATAGGCTCTATACTATCTATCTATCTATCTATCTATTGTGAGTGTCTTTAAACCAGTTTATTAGCTGGCTATTTCACTGAAATATATACACATGAATAAAACAAATTCTAGTATACAATATTATATATTATTTGTATTCTTCATTTCAAATTGACATTCCTCCCCTCTTGTTCACGTCTAATAGCAAGAATATGCAAACATATAACAAGTAATCGTTGTGCAACAATATACCGCAAAAGCTCCTGTTATTCAATCTTCCACTCCGTCGATTTTCGACGAAAGAAATAAGGGAGACATCGGAAAACTCCTCCCATTAATCAAGAACAATAATTAGGTTTCTTTGTGGAAGAAATATGAAACGGTATTTTTCTGAACGATCGTCAGTTCGTTCGTCCGAATCTGGCGATTGAAAATACTCATTGCAACTGATGCGGGGATTGTTTTGCTGTTTGAACAGCATATTGTTTTGATGGGACTGAAAACACCAATTACGCAACTGGGATTTTGCGACTGCAGCAAAATATTTAGTATTAATTACTCTCTGAATCTTTTCTGGTGCCTGAAGTGTCTGAGGGAAGATTAGAATAATTTATGACCGGAATGTAATCAATTTGTAACTGATTGGGAGGGTTTGATAAACGAACGATGCTCAACGTTGTATATTATTATTATTATTATTATTATTATTATTATTATTATTATTATTATTATTATTATTATTCAGAAGACGAACCCTATTCATATGGAACAAGCCCACCAAAGGGGCCACTGACTTGAAATTCAAGAAACTTCCAAATTATATTATGATGTTCATTTGAAAGAAGCAACAGACGGCTATAGGAAATACGAAAAGAAGAGATCAATTACCAGAAAATGAAAAATGAATGAACGAATTAATAAACAGATAGAAGAATGTAAGTAATTTGTAATGAATGAAGAACCCTCCAGGTGGGAAGTGTATTATTCATCTCATTTCTTGCTTGGTAAAAACAATAAGTTTCGACAATAAGTTTTCACTTACCTTGTTTCTTCCAATGCAAAGTATAATTAAATCCGGAAAACAGGTACGTATTGTTTTGAATTCTTTCTAGGGAAATAAAATCACATCCCTGTGTTTACAGCAATAACATTCTTCCATAGCTCGACTCCTTAGGGTGTTAGTGTCGTCAGTGCACCTCATACGATTTGGTGTAGGCATTGCTTAAGGTTCTTTGGGGCGTCCTTTCTGACCCTAACTGTAACCCCTTTTAATTCCTTTTGCTGTACCTCCGTTCATATCCTCTTTCTTCCATCTGACTCTCCACTCTCTTCTGACAATTGATTCAAAGTGCAACAGCTTTGAGGATTTCCTCCTGTTACACCTTTCAAACCTTTTTACTGTCAATTTCTGTTTCTTCGCTGAATGACCTCAAAGAGTCCCAGCGCTAGGTCTTAAACCTAAATTCTATATTCACTCTCTCTCTCTCTCTCTCTCTCTCTCAAGCTCGATCTTTCCCATACGCTTAATTTCAACATACTCACATTTCCCCATTAATTTCCTTTCCCTTTCCTCTCCGTTTATCCTTCCCACACTCCTCCTCCAATTACCGTTCCCCTTCCTTTTTCCAATTGACAGGGGCCTTCAAATTGCTCAAGTATGCAAAAGAGATGTTTGCATAGAAGGGAGATCTCGGGGTAAAACCGACCATCTCCTCGATATCGGATATCAGCCAATCATGATGTGACACGTGGCATGTGGTGGTTGGTTGATTTTATGTTAATAGAGGGCACTTCACTTCATGATTGATTCGTATTGATTACGTTAATAGAGAGCTGCACTTCACGACTGATTCGTGTTTGAGCAAAGATATCTTTCTTGTTTGTAATTATTATAGAGAATTTTATGTTAACAGATACTATTCTGTTAGCAAGTCGCAAGACATTCTTGAGTTTCAAATGACTGAAGTTAATTATGAAGTGTGAAAAATGGAAACTTCAATTGATTATTGCTGTCATGCCATCAATCATAGCCAGTGAAAGACGTACGATCTCATCTGGGCATTGTGCGACACGGATATAAGTAAATCTGATTTGTTTGCAGGAAGGTTTTAATTACTGTCTACACACCCGGAAATCAAAGTGAAAAGAATGAGCAGAGGTTTTACAATCAAGAACGTCAGAAGGTCTCATTCTACGCTTTAACGTCACTTACCAAGAGCCATTTTTCTATTAGGTAACTTTCCTTTGTGTTGATATATTTGACATATTAGTGGGATTAAGAGTTTTTGTTCCCGCGCTTTCTTAGAATGAAATATATAAAAAAAAATGTTGTATACATTAAGTAGAGTTATCGCTTCTTAGCTAATAATTATATAGAACAAGTTACAGACCTAATTTTAACCAACTATGTTTCTTTTTTTATAGAATCTTCGTGTTACAAAGTCAAACTCCTGTCCCCCGTATGGGGGTTAGGGCTCCAGGCCACCCCACGTGGTACCCATTACTTAATCAAGGGTCTCTGCAGCGTCCCTTCGCCCCCTAGCTGCAACTTCTTTCATTCCTTTTACCGTACCTCCGCTCATATTCCCTTTCTTCCATCTGACTTTCCACCCTCTCTAACAATTGTTGCATGGCTTAACTGCTTTGAGATTTTCCTCCTGTTACACCTTTCAAACCTTTTACTGTCAATTTCCCCTTTCAGCTCTGAATGAATTCATCATAGGTTCCAGCTGTTGTCCTTTGGCCTAAATTCTAAATTCTGTTCTGTTTCATTAAATAATCTGTCATTCAGATTGGTTTTGCGTTGCGTCACTGTCTCTGCAATATGTAGATTTTGGCCTCTCTCTACAGCGTAGTGACTGGACTGCACTACTTCAAATTCATGATCTCTAATCATTCAGATTCTGGCTTTGTGGTTATTAGCAATGTTAATGTTACCTTCTCATCTGATGTAGTTCTCGTGTCGTATACGATCGCTTAAGACTGAAATGATAATAATAATAATAATAATAATAATAATAATAATAATAATAATAATAATAATAATAATATATGTAGAAGACTCTTTTCCAAGGATCTGCTACCCATATATCGCCTTCAGTAATAATAATAATAATAATAATAATAATAATAATAATAATAATAATAATAATAATAATAATAATAATATAGTAGACCCTCTTCCAAGGGTCTGCTAAATATATATCACCTTCGAGGAACATTAACAACAACACCAATTAATAATAATAAAACATTCGGCTTTAAATTTATGGTACTTGCAACTGAAATAATGAGTCTTTCCATAATAATAATAATAATTTTAATAATAAATGAGCCCTTTCATTTTTTTTTGAAAGTTATCAAATTTTTTTGTAAATATATTTCTTCCAGTCTTTTTCCTTCAAAGGAACTCATTTCGGTTGTCGATTGTAAATCTGATCCGCGTAGATCTCCAGGATTCTTAATCTCTATTTGAAAACATTTGCACTTTAAATTTATGGTACATTCACTATACTGAAATTTGCACCTCAGTGAGTCTTTTCCATCAGCACTCGCGAATTTGTGTTCTATAAAAACAGCTTTTTTTTAGTGTTATGCAGAGAATTTTAGCTAACGCTTTCATTTTTTTTTGGTCAGTTATCGAAGATGTGGAATTACCGTTAACGAATGCTAGTGTTAAACGCTATGTAAGGAGAGAAAAACTAAGCGCCGTGTTTCTGGGGAGGGCCGTTGTAAAGAATGCCTATGACTCGCGATACTTCTTAGCGTCGAGCACCGCGCCAGCCAATCAGCGCGTTTGTTTTGATCACGTGGG
The DNA here is from genome assembly GCF_040412425.1 of Macrobrachium rosenbergii. Classification (NCBI taxonomy): domain Eukaryota; kingdom Metazoa; phylum Arthropoda; class Malacostraca; order Decapoda; family Palaemonidae; genus Macrobrachium; species Macrobrachium rosenbergii. The sequence goes on along the minus strand of NC_089764.1, from coordinate 31,493,100 downwards.
AGTAATCAGCGCTGGAACCAAGTATTCCGTAAACAAACACCTTTTTTTTGTCAATTTTCGGCGGTATTATGAACCCTCTAGCGATAATATTAGTGCTACAATGAATTTGAACATCGTAGATTATGTGAAAGTGTTCGATGTGGCCGGGGGATCACCGAATAGTGTGAAAAAGAGTAAAAAACAGAAATATTTCTCCGTGTTTGGGCGAGCTCTTGGTAAAGGCAAAGACGTTCCAACTGAAGTTTTGTGGTGATATTAATGGTGATACTGATGATTAGTGATGATTATGGGCCTTCTCAAGCAAGAGATCTCTCGGTGATAGTGTTGTCACCGAGCAAGGCAGTGGCATAATAGGCGAGTACAAGGAGGAAAGCGGAGATATGAAAAGGAAGAAGGATAATGGAGAAAGTTGAAAGAAGAGAGTGATGAAGATATTGTTATTACGATTATAGTGACAGTGACAGTGACACCTCGGATGAGTGAGTGCGTCACTATAAAATTGATAGTGATACAGAATGTGACGATCCATGCCTTTGCGCCACCAGCATTACGATACGTGTCGTATGCCACCGGTACCTCCATAAGTCTGGGCACGTGTGCCACCATCAACTTCATACTTATGGGCACGTGTCACCAACGTCCTCACGGGCATCCACTAGCATCTTCATACTTATGGGCACGTGTGCCACCAGCATCCTCATACTTATGGGCATGTGTGCCACCACTAGAAGTGGTTCCCAGCTGTGAAACTTTCTGTTGACGAGGCTTAGCCTACACCAGGCACAGCAGGAAAAGGGTCGAAAAGTAGCAAGAAGTACCAAATAACTGTACCACCCAAGAAAAGTCAGTCATCTTCGCAACTGCAAGAACAATTTTTTTTTTTTAACAAGAACATGAACCAGAGGCACATCTTGGGAAAACTATCTGTGGCTTCCAGTGCTAGGAAGACTGCCAAACTCTTTTGAACAAGAAGAAGAAACAAAGGGACTCCTTGGGAAAAATATCTGTGGTTTCCAGTGCCAGAAAGACTGCCAAACCCTTTTGAAAAAGAAGAAGAAACAAAGTCACTTCTTGGCAAAAATACCTGTGGCTTTCAGTGCAAGGAAGACTACCAAACTCTTTTGAACAAGAAGAAGAAAGAAAGGCACCACTTGGGAAAAATATGTGTTGTTTCAAGTGCCAGGGAGACTGCCAGACTCTGTGATGACGACTGGGTCTGTGTCGCCGTGGACTTAAAGCAGACCACGGGCTAGAAACACCATGCAGCAGACCATACCATGTCCTCGTCACTCATTAGGAACACGAATTGTGGCGTAATGACCCCCAGCATCCCTGCGCCAACCCCTTATTCATGGCACCTGTCTGCCAGTGGGTTACTACAACTGACCTACTCTACAAAAATAATGAACAAGACAAGAACTTCCCAGACTTTGGTGAGTACAGCTATCTTTTTGCCATTATCCATTTTTTCAGGCATTTTCATCCTTTCAATGATTATTTTTGTGCATTAATCACCATTTCACTATTAATCATTATTCACAAGTTTGGTAGTATTATTAGCTTATTCCATGTTAATTTATGTTTGTTAAGCTTGTGTTACAGTATGGTAATTATATGTAAATTCTTTGTAAATTTTATTTACTTTGTATTAATCATCATTATGTTCATCAGTAACTAATATTCACAGGTTTGTCAGGGTTATTAACATAGTCCATGACTTGTTTATCAATTTTAATTGATATTTGAGCTATGTGTCGCAATATTCTTTTTTTGAAAATATTGGAAACTTTTTTGCAAAAAAAAAAAAAAAAATGAGTGTGGGTTTGGAAGCATTTTTTTTTTATTATTACCATATAACAGACATTGTAAAACACAATTAGGGTAAAAACACAAACAATAACTTATAGCTTTATGCCGTAAAATACATTTTTGCGAATAAATATAGGGGAATTGGGTCCAGTTTTTTGCAAATATCTCAAAATATTAAAATTCATTCACAAGCTAAAAAGATAGGCATAATGTACATAGAATTAGCTTCAGTTTATATATATATTATATATATATATATATATATATATATATATATATATATATATATATATATGTGTGTCCATATGTAATTATTAGTACAATAGGCCTTAGCTTTTTTTAATGGCGGTACGTATCGGTTCAACGCGCACCACAAGTGGTGGCAAAAGGGAATGTTTGCCGACCTCAATTACTCTTTCAGAAAAATATCTGAAAGGTTCATTAAGTGTGTAATTGATTATATGGGAGTTGGAAATGAACTCTGGAAATGAACGATGGGAAAAAGTAATGGCGTCACGTTACATAAAAATCTATTCGAATGAACGTTTCATCGCGAGAATTTTTTTGGGAAAGGGAAAACAGTTGTTCAATTTAATTGTGGAGTTTTTGAAGAGGAAGGTAGCTTAGGCTTTAATTATTCTAGATATTAATAAATGTCTAATAATTACGTTCGGTTCCGCAGGGAAAGTATCCATTACAGTTTGTCATTTTGTCATTTTATCAATATTCTCTAATATAGTATATATATATATATATATATATATATATATATATATATATATATATATATATATATATATATATATATATATATATATGAAATATAAAATATATATGTATATATATATAATATAAATGTTATATATATATATATATATATACGATGAAATTCCTGTTAACAGAACATAGTATATTATTAAAAACATGTATGTGCAGAGTTCATAGCTTTCTGTCCATCTGCTGTGGAGCAGGTCCACAGCAGATGGACGAAAGCTATAAGCTGTGTACATGTATATTTTTAATATATATTATGTTCTGTAATAGGAATTTCATTGTGACTTTATCTTTATACATACATACATGTATATATATATATATATATATACATACATACATATATATATATATATATATATATATATATATATATATATATATATATATATATATATATATATATATATATACATATACACATAAGGAATAAACAGGTATTTTCGTTGAATCTAAGTAAAGAGTATCTTTTGGTTGAAGGCTTTCTAGGGATGCCTTACAAGTTTCGAATCCATCAGCGTTGAACGTCTCTTTGTGTGTGTGTGTGTGTGTGTGTGTGTTTGTTTGTGTGTTGTGGGTGTGTGTGTGTGGGTGTTTGTTCCTGGCAAAAAGCTTTCAGTGTACTCATCATCAGAATAATTACAATTTCTCGCATTTCACCTCCATCTGTTATAAAAAAACATTGAACTACTGTAGCCTTCACGTGTTTGATGGCAATGATTCCACTCCTGTGATTATCCTGGATAATACTCCTTTGATCTAGACGCTCATTAGCGTTAGATTCGTGGTAATTTATAAACAGCCCGAGAGAAATAAAATGTTAGCAACGCTTGCTATGAGGAGATGAGTCTGAAATCATTGCTAATGCGACACTGTTGCTCAGAGAAATATAGTGATATTCATGTCTTCGAATTTTTAGTTTGATGATATTTGGTGTTGAAATGGGATGATTAACCTTCTCCTCGTTGGAGAGCAACTTTAATACAATTCTCCTTGTATTCTAATAATTTATTTGCATTCTTATATTTATTTATTTATTCGTTAATTTAGATTTTTTCTAATAAGTGATTTCCTCGATCTCTAATTCCCATCACCTTCCGTTACTTCTTTCGAATGAACACCATATTCACTCGAATTTCAAGTCAGTTCTATGGGTTTGTTGTATGAATAGGGTTCATGTTCTGAATAATAATAATAATAATAATAATAATAATAATAATAATAATAATAATAAACAAGAAACGAGGATTTCCATTTTCTTAAAACCGTAGAAAACAAGTAAAAAATGCGCTGAAGTTTCTTTGGCGCAATCTATTTATCTGTACAGCGTATAATCAAGGCCACCGAAAATAGATGTCTTTCGGTAGTCTCGGTATAATGGTGTGTGAGCCGCCGCCCATGAATCTTTAACCGCGGCTTGGTGGTGGCCTGTGCTATGTCGTTGCCAGTAGCACGATTATGGCTGACTTTAACCTTAAATAACATAAAACTACAGAGGCTAGAGGGATGCAATTTGGTGTGTTTGATGATTGGAGGGTGGATGATCAACATACCAATTTGCAGGCCTCTAGCCTCAGTAGGTTTTAAGATCTGAGGGCGGGCAGAAAAAGTGCGGACAGAAAAATTGCGGGCAGAATAAAGCGCGGACGGACAGACAAAGCCGGCACAATAGTTTCCTTTTACAGAACACTAAAAATGGGAAATACAGAAAGACGAGATCAGTTATTAAAGAAACAGAGAAATTAACAAATTTATAAACATGAAAATGTCAGTAAAATATTAGAATCCAAGTTGAATTGTATTAGGGTAGCAACGCGTTGCACCTTCGCTTGAGCTGGAGTTTCAATTGCAGTGGGAGACTGATTTCACAGGAAACCTCTTCCTCCTCCTGATATGTTGTCGTTGGTTCTCCTTTAGTGCAGCAAATACCAAATCCAGTCAATCAGATATTTGACGAGAACTCGTTCACGTACAGACGTCGCTTACATCACAGGCCTGAATGGGTTCGATTCGTGCTGGGGAAGATCAGTTAATCTGGAGGATTCTGGAAGTAGCTCCTATGTGATCCGTATATAGTCGTGTAAATTATCTCCCCCATTGAAATGTGGTTTAATGTGATGATTAGTAATGCGTAAGTGTAGGATTCGTAGTTTCTCCTATGAAATGAATGGGTGACGTTGTTGTCGTATCTTAGGTGACTGATGTAGTTATGAATTGAACTGAACTGAATATAGAATTTAGTCCAGAGGCCGCCGCTGAAAAGGAAATTGACAGTAAAAGGAAATTGAAAGGTGTAACAGGAGGAAAACCTCAAAGCAGTTGCACTACGAATTGTTAGGAGAGGGCTGAGGAAAGTAAGATGGAAGAAAGAGAATATTAAAGGAGGTACAGTAAAAAGGGGTTGCAGCTTTGCGGCCGAAGGGACGCTGCAAAGAACCTTAAGTAATGCCTACAGTGCACCGCATGAGGTGCGCTGACGGCACTACTCAGGATTAGACAAAATGTGTCACCTGGAAAAAAAGGAATGTTTTATTTGTAACATATAAAAACTCTGATAGAAATTGACAGAAGTGTGTTTATTTCTAATTATACGCATTTCTAGGAGGCTAAGAAATAAAACTGCAATTCAGACAACTTTGATGCTAATAATGTTCAGAAAACAAACGTGAATACTCACAAGTAAACTACTCTTTCTTCCATTACGATTGATTTGCTTACACGGTAATATTTTACAAGGCTTCAAGTCATCTTTTCCAACGGCAGAGAAAACTCTCTTGTTGAGTTTAATTTATTTTTCTTACTTCCGCATTTGTTTCTTCACCACAGAAAACTAAAAACTTTTAGTTTTCTGTGAAAGAAAACTATTGAGATGGCTTTTTTTTTATTGTCTGTACTTCCGCCCTCAGATCTTAAGAACTACGGAGGCTAGAGGGCTGCAAATTGGTACGTTGATCATCCACCCTCCAATCATCAAACATACCAAATTGCAGCCCTCTAGCCTCAGTAGTTTTTATTTTATTTATGGTTAAACTTTGCCATAATCGGGCATCTGGCATCGATATAGGATAGGCGGTTAAATTTTCACGGGCCGCCGCTCATACGGCATTATACCGAGACCACCGAAAGATAGATCTATTTTCGGCGGCCTTGATTATACGCCGTAGCGGCTGCACAGAAAACTCGACTGCGCCGAGGAAACCTGTTTGTTAAAATTGCCAATTCTTACTGACGAAAGCTGACATTACCAAAACCGAATTTAGCAGATGAAGTCTCTCCGTTGGAACAGTGCTCACATCCCTCCATTTTGTGCTTCGGTGTCATTCTGCATCACAAAATACCTTTCAGAATTATTCATTATTCACGAACCTGTGTTATCACTTCGAGGGACGTCGCAGGTTTGACCGCCGGAGGCGTTCTTCCGAAAAGGCGCGTGTAATCGGCGACTCGCCCCTTGTGAATATTTGAATTCTGGGTCGGGTTGTAAAGTGGAATTTTAATAGGTACTGAAACGTCAAAGTGACAGTATTACGAAGGGGATGCATAAATTGCCTTTGATGTTGAAATGCGTTTATCTGAATATCAAGGAATTAGAGAATTATTATTATTATTATTATTATTATTATTATTATTATTATTATTATTATTATTATTATTATTTTTATTATTATTATTATTATTATTATTATTATTATTATTATTATTATTATTATTTTACTTTTTCTGTCCGACAAATCAAGGCAAAATTAATGGTAATTAAATATTGTTACCAGAAACATCCTGTTATTTATTATTATTATTATTATTATTATTATTATTATTATTATTATTATTATTATTATTATTATTATTATTATTTTCTGTCCAACAAATCAAGGCAAAATTAATGGCATTTATATATTTTCACCAGAAACATCTTAAGAAAGTACTTTGCGACCAGAGACTCTCTCTCTCTCTCTCTCTCTCTCTCTCTCTCTCTCTCTCTCTCTCTCTCTCTCTCTCTCTCTCTCTCTCTCTCTCTCTCTCTCTCTCTCTCTCTCTCTCTCTCTCTCTCTCTAGCTTCTCAAGAAATCAGGTGAAGCAAACTATTTATACATTTTATTACGTACCAGGTTCCCTGCAAGTGGAAACATTCCTTCATGCAAAGCATAATAATTGTGAGATATTAATGAGTTCCCTTACAAAAAAACTTGCTAATGAATTCCAGGACTGGTATTTAATTCCATTCAGTTCAGAATGTCTTAGGAAGAACAACCCCTGCCACCCTCCCCCCCTCCCCCAAGAAAGTAGAAATTACAGTAATCGTGAACTTTTAGAAGTCAGTCTCATCCAATTTAATACTTTTGAAGCAAACTGACCCTTTGCGTTTACCATCTGTCTGTTATATTTCGATTCCTTTCTGCAATTCCATTCAAGCTATAAGTCCCAGCTCTTCTTTACATATTGAGCCAAATTCGACCCTAAGTGCTAACAGATTATATATCCTCAATATTCTAAACATACTCAGCTCACGTAATGTCATTTCTGCCACTGTAGTCATTTGTGTTGAATGGTATCTGTTCTCGCTATTTTTGTGTGCATCACAATGAGGGAATTGTAAGAGTTCTCCATAATGCTTTCAATATTTTGGATTTTTGACTGTGTCATCTCCATCATACAATGTAAAAGGATTTGAGATTAAAAGTCAAATGACATTAGCTAGGGGAAGTATAGGAATATTTCAGTGTCAGGTGGAGACTGTGTTTACATACTAATCTGTAGAAATTCTTCATTTTCGTGCGTTTCATACTCGGAATTCCAAATTACCTTACGAGTCTTATCAATTTCATAAACGCGAAAGTAAATTATGATAAACCTTACTCGATAAATTCGTAATGAAGTGTGCTAAAAATGTAGCGGCGTCTTGATTCTATGTAATTTCATAGGCTAGTAAGCTTCCCAAGCCTGTAAGAGGATTGTACACTCCATAAACTTCTTAGGCAGAATATTGTCAAAACATGTAGAAGGTGTTACACTTCAAAGCTGCTGTTAAGATTCTCATTCTCTCTAAATAAAGTCTAGGATCTTCATAGAATTTTGCCTAGGGGATACGAGCGTATGGAATATTGCTCAGGGGATGCGAATTTATAGAATTTTGCCCAGAGGATGTGAGCGTGTAGAATATGACCCAGGGGATAAAAGCGTATAGAATATTGCCTACGGGATACGAGCATATATAGAATATTGCTCAGGGGATATAAGTGTTTAAAGTTTTGCCCAGGGGATACCAGCACATAGGATTTTCCTTAGGGGATACGAGTATAAAGAATTTTGCCTAGGGATACGGGCTTATAGAATATTGCCCAGGGGATACGAGCGCACAGGATTTTCCTCAGGGGATACGAACATATAGAATTTTGCCTAGGGAATACGAGCGTGCTGAACATTGCTCAGGGGATACGTGCGTATAGAAATTACCTAGGGGATACAAGCATATATAGAGTATTGTTCAGGGGATACACTGTGTGTAAATTTTTGCCCAGGGGATACGAGCGTATAGGATTTTCCTCAGGGGATACGAGCGTATAGAATTTTGCCCAGGGGATACGAGCGTATAAGATTTTGCTCAGGGGATACGAACGTAAACCCAAACACGTTCATTACTGAATATATAATTATATATTCCTTTCCCTTTGCCCTGACAGTTTAATCACCAGCAGGCGGGGAAGGAACAGGATTCTCCACGGAGAAATTACTCTCTTGCTTGAAAGAGCTTAAATTTTCAAACTAAATACTACGATTTCTGTAGAATTGTTGCTCAAACCTCGTATTTTATTATCTGTTTCGGGGATTCCGAGATTTACGAGATGGAATTATATGGATTTAAACCTGGTTCGTGCGTCTTCTGTGATCCCGCGATCAGTCTTAATGGCCGATCTTTTAATATGAATAGGATTTTGAAGCAAATTGTATTTTTCTTTTCTTTATATGCAGTATTCAAGAATATTTTGGTATTTATGGTGTAGAGCGTTCTTCGTAGAGAGTGTGTTCACCAAATACAACGTGCATTCAAATTTTCTTACCATGGAAACTCTCTCTCTCTCTCTCTCTCTCTCTCTCTCTCTCTCTCTCTCTCTCTCTCTCTCTCTCTCCTTGCATGCTTTAAATAAACTACATTCCGTTTGCGTTCCTGATCCTCTGTGTATCAGCCCTTGCCCTTAAAGTGTCAAGAATAACCTCGAGTGGTTTTTATATCAAAACGTTCAGTCACTCGAGAATTCTCAAATAAAATAAGATATTGGAAAATTTCTGCACAGGCGACTTTGCTACGAAGTGTTTGAAGGAGCGTTTCCTAAAACAATCTACCATCGATATTGCTCTGTTGGAATGTAATATTTGCTCGATATCGGAAACTAATCTTCTCGAAGTCCCGGAGCTTTGAAGTTCCTGACAGGTAAAAGAAAATAGCTGAAGGCTGAATAGGCTAGGTCCCGATATGGAAGGATTCTTTCTGCATCTACTTCGTAAGGTAAAAGAGAGCGAGGCAATATTTCTTCAGTAAAGGACAATAAGTGCGAGTTCCACCCGGAGCCTTTGGTGAGCAGTTCCGGCTGGAGCCTTTGGTGAGCAGTTCCGGCTGGAGCCTTTGGTGAGCAGTTCCGGCTGGAGCCTTTGGTGAGCAGTTCCGGCTGGAGCCTTTGGTGAGCAGTTCCGGCTGGAGCCTTTGGTGAGCAGTTCTGGCTGGAGCCTTTGGTGAGTAGTTCCGGCTGGAGCCTTTGGTGAGCAGTTCCGGCTGGAGCCTTTGGTGAGCAGTTCCGTCTGGAGCCTTTGGTGAGCAGTTCCGGCTGGAGCCTTTGGTGAGCAGTTCCGTCTGGAGCCTTTGGTGAGCAGTTCCGGCTGGAGCCTTTGGTGAGCAAATTCCTGAGATGTATGCAAGTGTTGCACCAGCCCCGGTTTTTTTGCCGTGCCCCTAGGTTAGGTTAAGTTAAGTTACGTTAGTTAAGTTTAGTTTTGTGGCTATAGAGTAAGTTGGGTTTGGGAAACATAATGAGATTATTTTCAAGAAAATTCTATGGTTAGTTTTTTAAGATATGGCGTCCCACTTTGTTCAGGGAAAAGTCCCGGTGCTCGGTTACATCTCGGGAAAATGCAGCCCTGGGTCAGTTATAGACTCAGAGAGAGAGAGAGAGAGAGAGAGAGTTAAATCTACTGATCCCTATCAGACTACAGGGAAAATCTCGTTCTGAATCCTCTGCAATGCTGGCGCAGTAATCCTTCGATATGCATAAATGGATTTAAAAATGGAACAGAAGTGTTAAAATATATTTTTTTTATGTAACACCGTCTGAACATACTACTGATTTTAATGGTTTATCGAATTGTAAACAAATAATTATAAATATTTCGGTGACACGATGTGTTTTGAAATGAAGCTTGTAAAGATTTATTGGCTTAAAGCGGACCTGAGGTATTTTCCCGAGATGTAACTGAGTAACAGGACCCTTCCTTGAAAAAAAGCGGGACGCCATATCTTAAAAACTAACCATAGAATTTTCTTCAAAATAACCTCATTATGTTTCCCACACCCAAATTCCCTTGAAAATTACTAATTAAACCTAACCTAACCCGACCTAACTTAACCTAACCTAAGGTGCAATGCTAGCATACATCTCAGGAATTTGCAGACCAGAGAATTAAAAGTAAAATTCTCCACTTAAAATACCACATAAGCAAATAAAGTCTCTCTAGTAATGCCTGTTTTAGAAAACTGCCGAAGAGTTAGTTTTCTTCTCAGAAGTTTGATTTCAATTGGTATTTTACTGTGGGAAATGAATTAGTGTTTCGCTGTCCATTCTTATTCTGCGGATAAGTCACGATGTCACAGTCTATTTTTGTCTATTTGTCTGTCTGTCATTTTGGTTTAGCGATTTTAGTTTTCTGTAAAAAAAATATTGTGCCGGCTTTGTCTGTCCGTCCGCACTTTATTCTGTCCGCACTTTCTTCTGTCTGCATTTTTCAGTCCGCTCTCAGACCTTAAAAACTACTGAGGCCAGAGGGCTGCAAATTGGTCTGTTGATCATCCACCCTCCAATCATCAAGCACACCAAATTGCATCCCTCTAGCCTCAGTAGTTTTCATTTTATTTAAGGTTAAAGTTAGCCTTAACCGTGCTTCTGGCAGCGATATAGGATAGGCCACCACCGGGCAGTGGTTAAGGTTTCATGGGTCGCGGCTCATACAGCATTATACCGAGACCACCGAAAGATAGATCTATTTTCGTTGGGCTTGATTATACGCTGTCGCGGCTGTACAGAAAACTCGATTATGCATTTTTTGCTTGTTATCTATTTGTTTGTCTGTTTGTCATTTTGATTTAATGATTTTTCTGTGAATCAACATTTAACAATAATTGTACCTTTGTGGCTACGGTGTCTGTTCCTTCTTTTTACCTTGTTTGATTTGAATAAAATATTGACCACCGATCGCGCCGGAGGGAAATATTTTACAAACAAAACTCTACGATTGATTCAGAAATGCATTTTCACTGTAACCATTTCCTGTAGTACACCTTCATTTGTTATCGATTTTAGGTTTGCCTCGATCCGCGAAATTTTATTCCTGAGAAAAATGGGAGACACTCCCTTGCCTTACTACTGATTTTGCAGATACTGCAAATGGGACCTCCTAAATACTCGTGGAAAGCATTGATGAATCATTCTGAAACGGCAGCAACTTGTGTATTAGTGTTTCACGAGCCCAATAGGTGGCATGTCTCAATTTCGAAAACTGCAGATTCTTCAGTTTTCCATTTTAGGGCAGAGTATTTCAGGAGAATTCACGTGTGTGTTTAAGGTGGGTAGAGTTAAATTTCCCTTAGCATTAGTTTTGGAATAGTGATAACAAAAATAAGAAGACACTTTTTCTATTTATTCAGTCTTAAGCCAAGTTACCCTAATCTCTCTCTCTCTCTCTCTCTCTCTCTCTCTCTCTCTCTCTCTCTCTTTCACTCTCTCTCTCTCTCTCTCTCTTTGAAGGAGAGAAACTACTTCATGTTAAGCTTCTTTGAGAATTAGAGTGAGAGTTCTGAGTAGAATCATTTTCCTCACAGTTTGCGTGAAGTCATATTTCTCTAATTGAAGCTATGGTCTGAAGCCGTGGGGCAAGTTATGCTTTAGCCTTCAGACCAGATAAAAAAAAACTTGTTGTACAGTATTGCCAGTCATGTGGAGTGCTCTGTCTCTCTCTCTCTCTCTCTCTCTCTCTCTCTCTCTCTCTCTCTCTCTCTCTCTCTCTCTGGAAACCGGATTAGAGAGATGACATAACACGATAAGTCATATCCCTAATCCGGTTTGTTAAGGCATATCTCTAATCCGGTCTGTTAAGCCATGTCTCTAATCCGGTTTCCATAGAGAGAGAGAGAGAGAGAGAGAGAGAGAGAGAGACAATCCATATGACTGGCATTACCATCGGTTTCAGAGAGAGAGAGAGAGAGAGAGAGAGAGAGAGAGAGAGAGAGAGAGAGAGCAATCCATATGACTGGATTGTTCTCTCTCTCTCTCTCTCTCTCTCTCTCTCTCTCTCTCTCTGGAAACCGGATCAGAGATACGACTTATCCTCAAAGACAAAATGTATCTTTTGCTCCGTGAAGGCACCAGAGTTAAATCCTAGAATATCAGAGTGGACATACATTATGTATAATCCGAGTGGTTTCGTCTGGACAAACATCGCTCGGTAATTTCTGGGGATAAGCCGATTGCGCAACTCGGCAATCCCACCGGATTACATAACGACGGCCTTAATATCCGCACACATTGATTCCTGTTAACGTGTTCTGTATGGTAAAGGGTGTAATAGTTCTGTTTCAGTACAGTCTATTTGATATTTTCAGTAATTGCGTTTCACTGTCTACGGAACGACGATAGTAATTGATTAAAAACTTCAGTACAGTCTATTTGATATTTCATTGTCTAGGAAACGATAATAGTAATTGATTAAAAACTTCAGTACAGTGTATTTGATATTTTAGGTATTTGTATTTCATTGTCTACGGAACGACAATAGTAATTGATTAAAAACTTCAGTACAGTCTATTTGCTATTTCATTGTCTAGGAAACGACAGTAGCAATTGATTAAAAACTTCAGTACAGTCTGTTTGATATTTTTAGTAATTGTATTTCATTGTCTACAGAACGACGATAGTAATGGATTAAAAACTTCAGTACAGTCTATTTCATATTTCATTGTCTAGGAAACGATAATAGTAATTGATTAAAAACTTCAGCACATTCTGTTTGATATTTTCAGTAATTGTATTTCATTGTCTACAGAACGACAATAGTAATTGATTAAAAACTTCAGTACAGTCTATTTGCTATTTCATTGTCTACGGAATGGCAATAGTAATTGATTAAAAACTTATTTTTGCTTATCTCTCCATTCCTGGATAGTTGCTTCGTCAAATGTGTGTCATTGATTGTTTGAGTTCTGGGCTTAAAAGCAAGGAAGAAGAAAAAATGTCAGCATAATACTAAATAAAAATTTTACTGTACCTCCTTTCATATTCTCTTTCTTCCATCTTGCTTCCCACCCTCTCCTAACAATTGATTCATAGTGCAACTGCTTTGAGGTTTTCCTCCTGTTACACCTGTCAAACCTTTCACTGTCAGTTTCCCTTTCAGCGGCGAATGACCTCATAGGTCCCTGTGCTTGACCTCTGGCCTAAATTGTATATTCTATATATATCTATATTCTGTCTAAAACCCACTGAGTTATCGGTAAGTCCTAACTGTCTAATGCTTTAATCGTACTACGTAATTTTGAATTATTTTTTTTTATCAACTTTAGGATGTTTCTAACTTAATCCTCTAGTTTTATTTATCGTTTTCACGTGAATTTCCTTTAATCCTTCCTCCCTGTATTTTATTTTTTCAATTCTTATTCAGACATTAACATATACAATAAAGTTAATAATATATACTTCTTGGGATTATCACCTTACGAGAAGGGATTATGTAGATTATGTAGATAACCCGCTTAGAATTAACGAGGTATAAAAAAAGAGATGCAATAATTTAAACACGATTTTAGTAAAATGCACTAAAAATTAAAAATAATTTTTTGAGACACACCAGGATTTTCTTACAATTAATCGTGTCTACAAAAATAAAAGCGTGGCCGCCAAACATGGAAGGAAATGGTTCAAGAAAAGATATATTTATATATATATATATATATATATATATATATATATATATATATATATATATATATATATATATATATATATATATATATATATATATATATATATTTTTTTTTTTTTGTAGCATTTCCTTCCATGTTTGGCGCCCACGATTTTATTTTTGTAGACATGAGTAATTGTAAGAAAATCCAGGTGTGTCTCAAAAAATTATTTTGTACATTTTAGTGCATTTTAATAGAAGCGTGTTTAAATTTTTGTTTATAATTATTTTTACACTTTGTAGTTTTGACAGAAATTGTAATCGATTGATGATTGAAACTAAAAAAAAATTGAACGCGTTATCCTGTCGAGCCAAAGAAGGCTTGAAAAATCCGTAGAGTTTCATACAAATCCTGAGATAGTGGAAGAGGTCACTGTAAGGTCACTAGAGGTCACTGCTGACCTACTGATCATGTAAGGTTGTATTGTCACCGGGATTGGGTAACCAAGCAACATTTCATGTCCATCGGACGAAGGGAGCAGGTCGAAAATTGAGTTACAAGTTTTGACCCAAACAGGCAGACAGAGACGCAAAAGTCAAGTTAAATAAAAGCATGTATTAAAAACCAGGATCGTACGTTAAAAAAAAAGTAGAATAATAAAATTGCCGTTCATGTTGATATAATATTATGATAAATAGGGTAATTATAAATTTGAATAGAACAAATATGACACACTGCATTAACCATTGGTACATAGCACAGGAATTTCATTATTATTCACGTTTTCCCCGACAGAAACTCAGATTAATTACCACGGAGGTAAAAAACCTTCCCTAATTCCAACAGGTGCGACTGGCATTTTCTCGACTGCCTCATTGTAGGATTCAGTAGAATGCTAAGGGTAATTAGCTCGACTCACCTTAGGTCACAGGTATATGAATTCTCCTGAAATACGAACAGGTTAATCCTGCCAACTTGAATTCTGGGAAGACTAAGTGCTATTGTCATTCGCATTGCGAACACGGCCGTATTGAACGCGCCAAAGCCATAATCAGGTTACGCAGGAATTAAATTTCGCGGATCGAGGCGAACATAAAATCGATGTTAAATGAAGGTGTGCGGGAAATGGTTAAAGTGAAAATGCGCTTCTGAATAAATTGTAGAGATTTGTACGTTAAATACTTCCCTCTGGCGCGATCAGTTGTCAATATTTTTATCTGCCAAAACAATACAACAAAAGGCTTCTCTCTCTCTCTCTCTCTCTCTCTCTCTCTCTCTCTCTCTCTCTCTCTCTCTCTCTCTCTCTCTCTCTCTGTGGTTGGATATACGATTCAGGCAAGTTTGATTAATATTCTAACTTCACAACTTTACAGTATTCATTGCGAATTGTATAGATTGATTAATATATTCCTGTGCCGAAGGACATGCGCTGATAATGGTCGTCTTAGACCGTAACCAGATTGATTGCGCGCTTAATAGTATTATTATGCTTAAAATTGCCAAAGGCATTGTGACATGAAGCAGTAGGAAAGATACGGCAATTCTTATCTTCAGAGAGAGAGAGAGAGAGAGAGAGAGAGAGAGAGAGAGAGAGAGAGAGAGAGAGAGAGAGAGAGAGAGAGAGAGAGAGAGAGAGAGAGAGAGAGAGAGAGAGAGAGAGAGAGAGAGAGAGAGAGAGAGAGAGAGAGAGAGAGAGAGAGAGAGAGAGGGAGAGAGAGAGAGAGAGAGAGAGAGAGAGAGAGAGAGAGAGAGAGAGAGAGAGAGAGAGAGAGAGAGAGAGAGAGAGAGAGAGAGAGAGAGAGAGAGAGAGAGAGAGAGAGAGAGAAGAGAGAGAGAGAGAAGAAACAGAAGAGAGACAAGAGGAGAATTAGTAAGAGAGAAAGAGAAGAGGGGAAGAGAAGAATGGAAACAGAAGATATAATTGAAAGCATAATGAAAGCTGACTTCAAAAAGAGAGATGAGACTCGCACCGACAAATTTAATGAATGAATTCCTTGGAGATCCTTCGCTAAAAAAAAAAAAAAAGAAAAGAAATTCTCCCAGAGATTTCCGGGCAAGTTTGACATCTGGGTCGCCCCAAAGGGCGGAGGGAAAGTTTTTCCGAGAACGGAGGATTGGTGGCAGGGGGGAATGTTCCCCAAAAAGTTTTTTTGGGGGGGTCCAATTCTTTCGCATTAATAGGACAGGAAAATCATTTTCTTGCGTAATGAGGATAATTGAAAAGTCCCTTTCACATTTTTATTAGTTTTCTGTAAAAGAAAACTATTGCGCCGTCTTTGTCTGTCCGTCCGCACTTTTTCTGTCCGCCCTCAGATCTTAAAAACTACTGAGGAGGCTAGAGGGCTGCAAATTGGTATGTTGCTCATCCACCCCCCAGTCATCAAACTTACCAAATTGCAGCCCTCTGGCCTCAGTAGTTATTTTTTTCAAGGCCACCAAAAATAGATCTATCTTTCGGTGGTCTCGGTATAATGCTGTATGAGCCGTGGCCCATGAAACTTTAACCACTTCCCGGTGGTGGCCTGTCTAATCGTTGCCAGACGCACGATTATGGCCAACTTTAACCTTAAATAAAATTAAAACTACTGAGGCTAGATGGCTGCAATTTGGTATGTTTGATGACTGGAGGGTGGGTGATCAACATACCAATTTGCAGTCCTCTAGCCTCAGTAGTTTTTAAGATCTGAGGGCGGATCGTTGCCAGACGCACGATTATGGCTAACTTTAACCTTAAATAAAATGAAAACTACTGAGGCTAGAGGGTTGCAATTCGGTAAGTTTGATGACTGGAGGGTGGGTGATCAACATACCAATTTGCAGTCCTCTGGTCTCAGTAGTTTTTAAGATCTGAGGGCGGATCGTTGCCAGACGCACGATTATGGCTAACTTTAACCTTAAATAAAATAAAAACTACTGAGGCTAGATGGCTGCAATTTGGTATGTTTGGTAACTGGAGGGTGGGTGATCAACATACCAATTTGCAGTCCTCTAGCCTCAGTAGTTTTTAAGATCTGAGGGCGGGCAGTAAAAGTGCTGACGGACAGACAAATAACGAGCGCAATAGCTTTCTTTTAAAGAAAACTAAAAACCTCTCAAACACATTCAGACATTTTGGTCTCACATTTGACAACTCTTGGCCTGAATTTGATTCCATTTGGTCGACAGGCTTCCTTGAAGGACTCTGAAAAGTGACTGATATTATTTTTAAATTATACGAGCTTAGGAGAACCTTAGCCTTAATCACCTAAGTAAAAATACATCCCCATCTATAAAACAGCAGAGTTGGCGACCTCTCTCTCTCTCTCTCTCTCTCTCTCTCTCTCTCTCTCTCTCTCTCTCTCTCTCTCTCTATGCTATTTAAAGAAAATTCCTAATGAAACGATCGTGTTCTGCCGTTCGAATAAGATTCAGGCAATGATGACGAGAGTCAAAGCGAGAGGAGGAGGAGGAGGAGGAGGAGGAGGAGGAGGAGGAGGAGGAGGAGGAGGAGGAGGAGGAGGAGGAGGATCTTAATTAGGCGACAGGAATATTCGCTCGCCTTTCATCTTCTGGTTAGTTAACGAAACGACGAGAGAAGGGATAAAAAACGAAGAAGCATGACAGAAGATGATTTCAAATTATGCTCATTCAGGCGACTGGGAAACATAAAGCTTTAATGATGTCGATAGAGCGAGACGATGTTTTTTTTATTGTATGATGTATAAGAAATGAATGATTACTTGGTGTTACAGATCACTTAATACACGTTTTTTAGTTGTCTGTAAAAGAAAACTGTTGTGCCGACTTTTTCTGTCCGTCCGCACTGTATTCTGTCCGCACTTTTTCTGTCCGCCCTCAGATCTTAAAAACTACTGAGGCTAGAGGGCTGCAAAGTGGTATGTTAATCATCCACCCTCCAATCATCAAACATACTAAATTGCAGCCCTCTAGCCTCACTTGTTTTTGTTTTACTTAAGGTTAAAGTTAGCCATAATAGTGCTTCTGGCAGCGATATAGGATAGGCCACCACCGTCCCGTGGTTAAAGATTCATGGACCACGGCTCATACAGCATTATACCGAGACCAACGAAAGATAGAACTGTTTTCGGTGGCTTTGATTATACGCTGTAGCGTCTGTACCGAAAACTCGATTGCGCCGAAGAAACTTCGTCGCATATTTTACTTGTTTCTGTATATGAACACTGGCAAACATTAGAGGCCACTTTTCACATTTTAACTCTTATCTAAAATGTCATTTTATGTTTTCTCTCTCTGGGATTAATTATTAAGGCCTTTGCTCGTCCGATTCGGCGATCGTCACGTGACTGGAACAGGTTTTGTAAGCATAATTTACTACTGTCCATCTGAGGGAATGCGAGTCATCGTTTTTCTCAAATATCTTTCAAACTAATCATTTGATCGAAATGGTACTTTGACACAGTGTACAAGACACCTCCCGCTAGGTTTTGGTAATATAGTGCATTGTGAGCTGGTGTTAGTTAAGACGTTTACTCTTGACTTTTAAAGGCAAAGTCACATGAGTCGGGAGGACTAATCTACACAATCGAACGTCTGCTGTCCCCCATAGACAGCAAAGGGGTTGCGGAGATAGTGAGGCGAGGAAAGTGGGTTGAGGGAGGGATGAGGAGGGGAAGGGAGAGCGAGGGACGGGATGGGGATAGAGGACTTTCGAATGCATAGTTTGGCGATGCTTGGCAACACCATGTACAGTAAGTTAAGAGTAAACGCCTTAACTAAAACCATTTGGCAGTGCACTATATTACCAAAAATTAGAGGGAGGGGTCTTGTACATTGTGTCAAAGTACAATTTCGATCACATAATCAGTTTGAAAGATATTTGAGAGAAACGATGACTCACGGTCCCTGAAATGGATAGTAGGAAAAGCAAATGGCGGGAGAAAGAATTCCTTTTAGACTGTCTGATGATCCTGAGTGGACGGAAGAGAAAGCTGACGGATGAAATAGGAGTGAAAGTATTACTGAGAGAAAGGAGTGAAAAGAATGCATAACACAGAAGAAGGAGGAATAGATAGGTAGAGAGAAAGAGGTATTCTAAAAGGATAATAATTGAGTCACCTTCCTCTCTTCTGCAAAATGACTTGTCCTTTCCTCTCTTTTCTGCAGGTACTACTGTGGTTCCTGCTCCTTTCGGTTTCAAGGGAGAGAGAGAGTTCATCCTCCCCTGTAGGAGTCTCTTAGCACCCACTGCTCTTCTCCTGTCAGTACTTCGGGTATCTCTCTCTCTCTCTCTCTCTCTCTCTCTCTCTCTCTCTCTCTCTCTATCTATATTCTCTCTCTCTCTATATATATATATATATATATATATATATATATATATATAATCAATCAATTCGGTCACTACAAAGAATCATAATTATTGTTCCTTTTTATCTCACTGTTCTTCAAAGCAGTCGAAATGTATGGAATATTATGACTATAAAATATTCAACGTTCAATTTAAATACTTCAACCTAAGGCCTCGCAATACATCCCCAACAACACATGACGGTAGAAATTCATGAGGTACAGAAAATGAGTGAAATATTATTGGACATTTGCATACTGAATTCCCTTATATCCTTATTAATTAATTTACAATGCTGATTTCTGATGCATTCAGCAACATTACCCAATCTATTCGACTCGCTTTCCCCTGTCGATGCCAATTCGCTGCATCTTGGCTTCAAATTATTAATTAAATCATTTCGCAGCCTGAATCAAATCTCTCGTTGGAATTACGTCTGATTAAAGCCCGTGATCACCAGCCCTCGACTTCAGTATGTTATGTTTAATAAGTAAATACATGCAAGAAAATGTAACTGAAATATGACAGACGAGTTCAGTCCGTTGTGATGCTGTGATCAGTGATCGTCAGATAATGTCACTCAGTCCTTGTGTAGAATGGTCTGATATTTTATTATTATTATTATTATTATTATTATTATTATTATTATTATTATTATTATTATTATTATTATTATTATTATTCAGAAGATGAAACCCATTCATATGGAACAAGTCCACCAAAGGGGCTTTTGACATGAAATTCAATATTTCAATATTAAGGTGTTCATTAGGAAGAAGTAAGAGGAGGTAAGGAGAAATACAGAAAGAAGAGATCTCACTTATCAAAAAAGAAAAAAAAATAAATTAATAAATTAGCAAACAGATAAAAATATTAAAATACAAGGAGAACAATATTAGGGTAGTAAAGCATTGCACCTTCGCTTGAACTTCTGAAGTGCCAATTACACGTCATCCTCTCTGGGAGACTGTTCCACAGTCCAACTGTGCGAGGAATAAAAGACCTCTGAAATTGAGAAGTTCAAAAAGCGAGGAAGCACATTTGCTGCATATTGGTGCTTCTGCTGTTCAGCGAATCTGGTTGCTCTCTCTCTCTCTCGGCAGATAAATTGGATTGACCTGATGTTTTGTCATAAGTTATATTATCATTACTAATTTTGTAATAATTACCATTGTAATATATCCTAGTGGTGCTTCATAGATTCAACAGTGTGCATATCCATTAGGGTGTTCCAGGTCAATGATAGGTTTTTATTTAAATCAGATGAGAGAAATAGAGATATCTGATTTAATAATGCCTTTTAATATGTTTACCTTCAAAAGATTGATAATATATGTGAGGGGTGTTTGATTATAAGCTAACATTTAGACATGGTTCAAGAATCAAATTTTGTTTATTTATTTATTTGTTAATTTATGTGTTACTCTAATAAATGAACTCCTCTTTCTGTATTTATCATTACCTTCTGTTACTTCATTCGAATGAACACCTCAATATTCTTTGCAAACTTGAATTTCAAGTCAATGGCCCCTGTGGTGGGCATTTTCCATAGGAATGGGGTTCATCTTCTGAGTAATGATAATAAAAATTTTCACCTGAACGTATAGGCCCGGTCCTGATCTATTCATCAGTGATTTCTGCTGTCTGTAATTCAAGAGCTCAAGTTCCCAGAAGATAAAGTCCCTTAAAACGAACTAAGAAGCTTTATTAAGCTTCAATACTGCGCTAAAACGGAAAACTGCAGTATCTGCTAAAATACAAAACTGAATAATGGTAGACACTGTACAGTAGTTTCCTTTTGCCTTACTACTGATTTTGCAGATACTGCAAATGGCACCCCCCTAAATAAAGCATTGAAGAATCATTCTGAAACTGCAGTAACTTGTGTATTAGTGTTTCACGAGCCCATTAGGTGGCATGTCTCAGTTTCGAAAATTTTGCAGATACTGCAGTTTTCCATTTTAGGGCAGTATATTTCTGCCAATACAAATAAGCCCTCGCCTCGAAGGAACATGAGAGAAGGTGCTACGTGGGTAATATTTTTTATGGAATCAAAAGGTGTTTAGATTGTAGCGGCTTAAGACATTCTGAATGGGTACACAAGTAAAAAATGCGACGAAGTTTCTTCGGCGCAGTCGAGTTTTCTGTACATCGTATAATCAAGGCCACCGAAAATAGATCTATCTTTTGGTGGTCTCGGTGTAATGCTGTATGAACCGCGGCTCATGAAACTTAAACCACGGCCCGGTGGTGACCTGGCCTATATCGTTGCCGGAAGCACGATTATGGTTTATTTTAACCTTAAATAAAATAAAAACTACAGAGGCTAGAGGGCTGCAATTTGGTATGTTTGATGATTGGAGGGTGGATGATCAACATACCAATTTGCATCCCTCTAGCCTCAGTAGTTTTTAAGAATTGTGGGCGGACAGAAAAAGTGCGGACGGACAGACAAAGCCAGCACAATAGTTTTTTTTTTACAGAAAACTAAAAAGCATGAACAGCCATTTTCATAATATATCTCTAGGTACAACCAAATAATTAAGAAACATTTAGAAAACGATGAAAACAGTTACAGGAATGCACTGGACACACCGCTCTTACGTAAATGGATTAAATCCAGCCATCAGTGAAAATAATTATAATGTAAAATGCCTCTAGGGCGAATGTGAAAGCCCACTGGTATTTCTTGAATGGAGATAGAAAGCTTACGGTCCGTTTCATTGACTCCATTGAATAACGACGAACGTAGCTTCTCTGAGGCAACCTAATCCCCAGAGAAATCATTGTTTAGACCTTAATAATTGTGACCTTTCAGAGTTCATTTGTTGTGGGTACGGTATAGCAGAATGCGCTTGTTGTATAAGTTTTCTCAATGGGGTCTCATTCAAAAGTCCACTTAGTCTAGTATCATAGTATGCTAGTAGATTTTGTAGTAGGCTTGACTTTGCATTTTTGGAACCATTATATTTTATATCAGGATTTCGTTAATGATATTGATAAACCTTCCCTTTTCTCTGCGTCATCCTGAGTGTACTCTAAGCCTGCCTTATGAAACTAATGTCATGTCCCCTTCCTACTCCGTCGCCACCCGAGGCGGACAAACAGGTTTGCAGGAGGGTGGATGTGTCATGTCTCCCCACCCTGCCAATCCCCTACCATCCCGCCCTCACACAGGGCGGACAAACAAGAATGATCCATTCTGATTTTGTTATTATAGATAGATGATGAACCTGATATTATTATTATTATTATTATTATTATTATTATTATTATTATTATTATTATTATTATTATTATTATTATTATTATTATTAGTTCGGATGATGAGAAAAAATTCATGGTTTGTCCTTTATCTTTTATCATTTTCCTCTTTCAAACGTTGCAATCCTAACTTTGGAATCCTGACTCAATCCTTCATTAACGCAGGATTGTAACAATTCAACCAGATTCCCCTTTCTTAATTTTTGGTTTTCTGAAAAGAAAACTGTTGTGCCGGCTTTGTCTGTTCGTCCGCACTTTTTTCTTTCCGCACTTTTTTGTCCGCACTTTTTTCTTTCCGCACTTTTTTCGGTCCACACTTTTTCCTGTCCGCACTTTTTTCTGTCCGCACTTTTTTCTGTCCGCACTTATTTTGTCCGCAATTTTTTGTGTCCTCACTTTTTATGTCCGCACTTTTTCTGTCCACACTTTTTTCTGTCCGCACTTTTTTCGGTCCACACTTTTTTGTCTGCACTTTTTTCGTCAGCACTTTTTTTCTGTCCACACTTTTTTCTGTCCGCACTTTTTTCGGTCCACACTTTTTTGTCCGCACTTTTTTCGTCCGCACTTTTTGCTGTCCGCGCTTTTTCTGTCCACACTTTTTTCTGTCCACACTTTTTTGTGTCCGCCCTCAGATCTTAAAAACTACTGAGGCTAGAGGGCTGCAAAGTGGTATGTTGATCATCCACCCTCCAATCATCAACCATACCAAATTGCAGCCCTGTAGCATAAGGAGTTTCGATTTTATTCAATGTTAAAGTTAGCTATAATAATTTCTGGCAGGCCACCACGGCCGGCTGAGAGTTTCATGGGCCGCGGCGCATACAGCATTATACCGAGACCACCGAAAGATAGATCTGTTTTCGGTGTCCTTGATCATACGCTGTAGCGGCTGTACAGAAAACTCGATTGCGCCGAAGAAACTTCGGCACAATTTTTAATTATTTTTCTTGACGTTTCAATTTTCCAGGAGATCTCGCATCTTAATGCTGCCCAGAACGAGACTTGATTTGCATACAGGCCAAAGCCTTACGTAAGATAATGCTTGCAGATTCCATTCCGGAGTGGGACAGTAAATTGGGTGTGGGAGAACAATACGCGATGCTGTGTGTGGGCGTGTGGGCGCATAATAGCATTTCACTCGCAATATGACTTGTCTGCTTACACACATACAATTTATATATACGTGTATATATTTATGTATATAGAGTATATATATATATAATATATATATATATATATATATATATATATATATATATATTTATATATATATATATATATATATATATATATATATATATATATATATATATATATATACACAAATACTATATATATATATATATATATATATATATATATATACATACAATATATATTATATATATATATATATATATATATATATATATATATATATATATATATATAATATATATATATACAGTATATATGTATATATATATATATATATATATATATATATATATATATATATATATATATATATATATATATATATATATATATATATATATATATATATATATTCACAGCCTAATTGACGTCATGGAAAAATGAAAACCTATACCATCAAATGATCCTACGTGCTAAAAAAAAAAAAATTCACTGAACTCTCCCCTAACAGACTTCACAATTCACGAGGCCAACTAATTATTCCGTTACACGAAATATGCAAAATGCGCTTTTCAGCAATTAGTTAAATGGCCCGTGCTCCCGCTGGGATTGTCAAGGCGTGGAATAATTCAGTCCGTCTAATGGAACTCATGCTGAATGCAAAGCAGAAGCTTAACCATGGATGAATCGCCGACATTGATAGTCACCGCAAAGCGCATGACCTGTTCAGGGGTTTCCAGGTCGGAGGTCACCGGGCATGAAGGTAAGCAGTTTGAAATTGACCTCGCGAAAGCATTTCAAAGGCGGTACAGAATTTGCCTTTTGGTAAAAGTGAGAATTTTTCTATGATTAAGAACGAAGGAATGAAAGGAACTGTCAAAGTGGTAGAACGATCAAAGAGGACCCAGGAAAAGACTGCAGCGGTGGTATGGCCATGTGGTGAGAAAGGGTGAATTATGTGTAGAGAGGAGGGTGATGCAGATGGAGGTGCCTGGTGTGAGAGAGAGACAGAGAGGAAGGCCAAAGAAGCTGAGAAAGTGGAAAGATGTTGTCAAAGATGTGACAGGGAAGCAATTATCAGGGGACGATGCGTCTGACCGAGCCAGGTGGAGGAGGAAAGCTGTCAGAAACGTCGACCCCCACAAAGAAGTGGGAAAAGATACAGAAAAAGAAGATTGGTTACCACTAAATACTTCAGTTATATAGGTGATAAATTTCACTAGCTCACAGTCTGGAAACATCTGCATAGATGTAGGACCAATGATATTTGGGAATAACGTTGCGGGCTGCCCTGGAGCAAGAGCCCGTGCCAGCACAAGGCTCTGGCTTAATCTAGACCGAACGAAGGGACGCGGACATGAAGATGATAGGTTAATATAAAGCATGGGGAGAAAAAATGGATTAATAAACGCCATGATATTAAGATAAGGCAATCGAAAAAAAGTGAAAAATGCGTCGAAATTTCTTCGACGCAGCCAGTTTTCTGTACAGCCGCTACAGCGTATAATCATGGCCACCTGAAATAGATCTATCCTTCGGTGGTCACGGTATAATGCTGTACGAGCCGCGCCCCATGAAACTTTAACTACGGCCCGGTGGTGGCATGGCCTATATCGTTGCCAGACGCACGATTATGGCTAACTTTAACCTTAAATAAAATAAAAATTACAGAGGCTAGGGGACTGCAATTTGGTATGTTTGATGACTGGAGGGTGGATGATCAATATACCAATTTACAGCACTCTAGCCTCAATAGTTTTTAAGATCTGTGGGCGGACAGAAAAAGTGCGGACAGAAAAAAGTGCGGACGGACAGACAAAGCCGGCACAACAGCTTTCTTTTACAGAAAATTAAAAATGATTGGAAAGCGCCGAGTCTGTTGCAGCCGCCTTCGTTTCGGTGAAATACAACTGCTTCTGAGGCGGACATTTTGCCGAGACGGCGATCTTCAGAGAATCTCATTATTCTTCCGCAAGAATGATCAAGGGTGATTTGTAAGAGCAAAGCTTCGGTTTATTCCCGCGAGGGAAATGAATTCTCAGACGATTTTGTGGAATTTCATCGTCTCCTGAGGGCAAAGGAATTATACGAAACCCAATTCATTAGAAAGGAGTAAATTTAACGACCAGATAAAGGGTTCTGTTGTCAACAAACTCATCTATATATCCATGGAATTTTAAATTCGTTTCTATCAAGTCTAAATTCAAAGTCACTTCTTCTCTCAAAGTCATGCTGGAGTCCAGGTTACCACTACTTCTTTTCCAGACGGACGACCCACTAAGTAATAACTAGAACTCTCTGGAAAGCAAAGAAACGGAGTGATCTTCCAGCTTGTCTCTCTTCCAGCTTAACGAGGACGTTCCAGTAGAATTTCCAGCGGATTAAATCCGCGTCCTGCAGTGTCTTGTAGAACAAACCCCTCTGGTTCTACCCTTTCATTGTCCGCTTAGTTTTGCTTTAGACAACCACAAATTCCATGTTAGTTTGGAGGGAAGTTCTTCTTGAATGTTTAACGAAGCTTTGATAAAGTCACGGGTATTTCCATGTTGTTTTTGACGTTCTGGTATTTATTCTTATTGTTGTTGGTGCCTCATCAGTTTTGTAACCCGTCAGGGTATTTACACATTAATTCTAAATTTTGAGCTTGAATGATCATGCCGAAAAATGTATATTTTCTCAGTTTAAATTTGTCCTTCAGTTTTCGGATTTGCGGCCTAATATTCACTTCTCCATCTATAAAAAAATTGTCAAGGTATGATTCAGCATCAATTAGTTTAACTTAATCTTTTGCTGATAACATCTCCATCAAAAAGACTTAATTTTTAGTTTTCTGTAAAAGAAAACTAATTGTGCTGGCTTTGTCTGTCCGTCCGCAATTTTTTCTGTCCGCCCTCAGATCTTAAACACTACTGAGGCTAGAGGGCTGCAAATTGGTATGCTGATCATCCACCCTTCAGTCATCAAACATACCAAATTGAAGCCCTCTAGCCTCAGTCGTTTTTATTTTGTATGAGGTTCAATTTAACCGTAATCGTTCTTCTGGCAACGCTATAAGACAGGCCACCACGGCCGGCTGAGAGGTTCATGGGCTGCGGCACTATCGGGACCAACCTTCGGTGCCTTTGGCATTATACGCTGCACAGAAAACTCGATTGCGCCGAAGAAATTTCGGCGCATTTTTTACTTGTTTTCACTTAAGTACGAAGCAGAAAATATTACAACTCCTTCTCACGAACTCGAATATTTTAAAAAGGACGATTTTCCTTTCCCATTGTCACCGAACGGCGAATATTCCGGGAATGCGAGGCACTACTAATGGCATTTGGCACCCCGTAGGTGGAGTGTCTCATCGAGGCTTCGTTGTGAAACTCGAGGCCTTTGTTGCTGAAGCCTACACATCCTGAGAACTCCTGTCGGATGAATGCGGAGCTTTTTGCGGACAGTGGGCCGAGAGCTTGTTTATCCGCTCTGGACATTAGGAAACAAACTCCTTTTATTTCAAATGGTTGCTTATTTTTTTGGAAAACTTTTCGTTAAACTTGGAAGATTGATCAAAATGACTTTTGGCATTCGTAAGAAAAAGGATTCAAAGATCTGGATTTTTTAGTTTTCTGTAAAGGAAAACTATTGTGTGGGCTTTGTCTGTCCGTCCGCACTTTTTTTCTGTCCGCCCTCAGATCTTATAAACTACTGAAGCTAGAGGGCTGCAAACTGATATGTTGATCATCCACCCTCCAGTCATCAAACATACCAAATTGCAGCCCTTTAGCCTCTGTAGTTTTTAATTTATTTAATGTTAAAGTTAGCCATAATCGTGCTTATGGCAACGATATAGGACAGGCCACCGCCGTGCCGTGATTAAACTTTCAGAGGCCGCGGTTCATACAGCATTATACCGAGACCACCGGAAGATAGATATATTTACGGTGGCCTTGATTATACGTTGTACAGAAAACTCGATTGAATCCTGAACACAACCTGATGTGAGAGATTGCGTCAGGTGTATTTAGGAACGTGTTCCTGGGACACTGTTTTTTTTTTTTTTGCAAGGACACATCTGCGAGGGAGCCTTCCATTCTTTTGTTTTCCGAAAAGAAAGGCTACAAAAAACAAAGCTTTTGTTACTTTTTTTTTTTTGTTTCAACATCAAAACTTTTTACGTCTGAGATTTTTTTGGCAATTATCTTATTGTACCTTATCTCTGAAGTAGAGAGAGAGAGAGAGAGAGAGAGAGAGAGAGAGAGAGAGAGAGAGAGAGAGTGGAGAAAGTCTGTGGTGGTAAAATATTTAGATGTTCTTGTACCTTATGTCTGAAGTAGAGAGAGAGAGAGAGAGAGAGAGAGAGAGAGAGAGAGAGAGAGAGAGAGAGAGAGAGAGAGAGAGGGTGGAAAAGTCTCTGGTAGTAAAATATTTATTTAAGATGTTCTTGAGAAAAATGTTTCTATATCAGTCATTTTTATTTGATTCATCTGACCAAAAAAATTATGAAAAATTATCTCATTCTTTAAGCAAGAAAAAACATTGAATGCAGATGAAGGCATTTCTGCATCAATGGCAATTGCATCCCCCTTGTTATACTGTCATTTTGGGATTTCAGTACCTGTTAAGATCGAGGATAATCTCAAGTCCATTTCTGGAATAAACTGGTCACAGAAACTTGACGAAACCGGGGGGACATTCCCGAGATGTAACCGAGTACCGGGACCTTTCCCTGAAAAAAAGCCACCGAAAATAGATCTATCTTTCGGTGGTCTCGGTATAATGCTGTATGAGCCGCTGGTCATGAAACTTTAACCACGGCCCGGTGGTGGCCTATCCTATATCGTTGCCAGATGCACGATTATGGCTGACTTTAACCTTAAATAAAATAAAAACTACTGAGGCTAGAGGGCTGCAATTTGGTACGTTTGATGATTGGAAGGTGGATGATCAACATACCGATTTGCAGCCCTCTAGCCTCAGTAGTTTTTAAGATCTGAGGGCGGACAGAAAAAGTGCGGACAAATCCGGCACAATAGTTTTCTTTTCAGAAAACTAAAAATGAAATGGAATGACTAGAAACTGGAGGATGGAACTTAGAAGAAAAGTGATAATAACTAAGCGAAATAGCAATGTCGAGATGATGTACCGAGGTTCAATTAAGTACAGATTAAGTGCAAAGGCTATTGCTAATTGTACGGTGCATTAAGAGATGGAAAATTCGACCGAATGTCTAGTTTGAATCAATGGTACTGCACGCACCATAATGAAACATTTCTAATACGACAGATTCTGAATATGATCATTTACTGACATGAATAGGACTCTCTTTAATGACCGTGGAAAAATATAATGAGGTTGCAGTCCTTCCAGCGTTGCTGAGACGAATGGAAAATGAGCGCCGTGAATAAACGAATGGGAAATACGGTTCCAGAATCAGATGGAACAACTCGCGTGCTGGCTGACTGGAAGTAATAATGACGCTGGCTACAGAAATGTTATTTATGTTCTGTTGATGATTAAAACAGTGTGAATTACAGTTAGAAACACGTGTGGCATTATGTCGGCGCGTGAACTGGATACATAGATAGAAATATATTAAATGTTTTAAAGGTAATTCGGATGAGGAATCATTTATGAAATACGAACGTAGCAACAAAGTTTTGGAAGAAGAAGAAGGGACTGTCCTTTCAAGAGTCAGTCAGATGAAACCTGTGTCAAGTGTCCGCAACAGCTGTGCATTCTCCGGATGAAAGATAAATGTCATTTTTTGTCATAACATCATTTTCCATTCTTGAAAATATTTTCGCCATATAATTTGGGACATGGGTAAGAGGCTTAAAGAAATTCTAATTAATTATCTCACGAGAAGCCTTTCCAATTTCAGTACGACTTATCAGTACATATTATAAGGGGATTATTCTCATTTTAATTAAAAGCGTCTTACTCTGCGCTACTTTTTAAAACTGAATCAATATTACTTCTTTCTTCTATTTGAAATCCTTTTCACTGTCAGCTTCATAAAATACAACATCGCCTCCACATTACCCGCAGGAAGCTCTCGAGAGGCGGTTCCCCTAGGTCAAACCAGGCCCCCTGGGCTTTCCAGCTAACCCCAGGGAAAACTTATTTCAGATTTCGGACTCCCGGCTTTCCCGTCCAAGGCGCGCTGCGCTGTACCCGTAAATACCCAAAATGCTTTGTATGCTGTTACCATGGCGGCCTTTCCGATTGGAAACGACCTCGAGGTAATCTCCGGCATGACAGGTGCGTCGTCATGTACGTCCTCGGGTTGAAATCTGAAAATTTTCCAGTTTTACAAGTTAATTGGATAGAGAAGATCCCCGTGGGGGTTTAGTGCCGTCAGTGCACCTCACAGGGTGCACTGTAGGCATTACTAAAGGTTCTTTGCAGCGTGCTTTGAGGTTTTCCTCCTGTTACACCTTTCAAACCTTCAAAACTACTGAGGCTAGAGGGTTGCAAATTGGTATGTTGATCATCCGCCCTCTAATCATCAAACGTACCAAATTGCAGCCCTCTAGTCTCAGTAGTTTTTTTTTATTTTATTCAAGGTTAAAGTTAGCCATAATCGTGCATCTGGCACGATCATGCCACCCCCGGGCCGTGGTTAAAGTTTCATAGGCCGCGGCTCATACAGCATTATACCGAGACCACCGAAAGATAGATCTGTTTTCGGTGGCCTTGATTATACGCTGTACGGAAAACTCGATTGCCCGGAAAATAAGTAACAAAAACAGCTGATTTAATCGGAAGACTTATAAGTTTTGGAGTAATTAATTTTGGTGTAACACTTTTGGTACTCTGCGAATTTTGATCTACAATTCGTTGAAGAATTTTTTGCCTTTCAGATTTTCAAACCACTCACAATCTGAAGTTATTAAAAAAATGGGTTTTTAATATAAACGTGAATCGTTCATTGGAAAAAGTTCTTTGAAGGCTTTAGAAAAGAAACCCAGGATTTTATTGTTTTCACATCATTCAGTTCTTTGAAACTGATTTCAAAAGATGGTTATGGAAAATTATGAAACAAATTCATTGCAAATGGAATTGGTAATATTGAGAACAAATGAGTTCGATGTAAAGGTTGTTTCAAAGGACTTTTGATCCAGTTACTCATTTCAAAGTTTATTGCAATTAGAAGATTTATCGATAATCATTAGGCATTTTTTAAAAATTTTATGTTAGTGTCAATGACCGAGAAGCACTCATGAGGAAAGAGGAAAAAGTAGAGTAAAGAGGAAAGGGGAAAGTGAAAGAGCACTTAGATCTTGTCAGAATATTCTGATAGCCACTGTCCGATGGTGGCCTAAGTTGTTGGTACCTATAGCGCTACCAGAAGTAAGATCATGGCTAACTTTAACCTTAAATAAAATAAAAACTACTGAGGCTAGAGGGCTGCAATTTGGTACGTTTGATGATTGGAGGGTGGATGATCAGCATACCAATTTGCAGCCCTCTAGCCTCAGTAGTCTTTAAGATCTGAGGGCGGACAGAAAAAGTGCGGGCGGATAGACAAATCACCAACTCAGCAGTTTCCTTCTACACAAAAGTAAAATCCACAGTCGATATCAGACAATCGCCGTTCAATTTGCTAAATTTGCGTAGGATATATATTTTCCAAAGGTGACCTTAGCAATAGACTCTAATATCTCACGACCTTGGCCGGATCGTCTCGGGAATCGAGGTGTTTCAAAGAGGGCTTAATCGAGACTGCGCACAGAAACCTTCGGGCGTTACGAAACCTTTCTCAGGGCAGGTTCAAAAACCGATTTCCCGGGAGACGCAAAACCGCGCGCGAAAGACGGAAGATTGATGTCAGATTAGGATTTTTTTTTTTTTTTGTGTTTGTGAGTTACTTCTGGCGAGCTGAGATGAGATTGCTGCCAGAGGATTTAATGGAAGCGTTAGATTGTGCTTTAGCTGTAAAATTCCAATATTGAAGAGTGGTGAGGATTTTTTTTTTTTTTGGAAATTCGTGACGCGATAGAAAGGGTTAAACAAGTAAAAAATGCGCTGATGTTTCTTCGGCGCAATCGGGTGTTCTGTGCAGCCGCTGCAGCGTATAGTAAAGGCCACTGAAAATAGATCTATCTTTCGGTGGTCTCGGTATAATGCTGTATGAGCCCCGGGCCATGAAGCTTTCAGCCACGGCCCGGTGGTGGCATATCCTATGTCGTTGCCAGAAGCATGATTATGGCAAACTTTAACATTGAATAAAATAAAAACTACTGAGGATAGAGGGCTGAAATTTGGTATGGTTGATGATTGGAGGGTGGATGATCAACATACCAATTTGCAACACTCTAGACTCGGTAGCTTTTAAGATCTGACAACTAAAATGGTTCCCATCCAACATCTGCAGATAACGCAGACTAATCTGAGCCTGTGTGGTGACTTCTGCCATTCCTTCCATTAAGCTTCGATTCTCTAAATATTTCCCTTCTCAGCTCAAAGAATTTAATGCATAGATGTGTCTTTTCCGAGGATAAAACGGCTCAAACGGTATCTAATGGTTCACTGAGAAAGTTTGGTCGCAAATTTAGAGTTAATTTTTTGCAATAACATTTTAATGACCTATGAAACCCTTTATACCTCGTAGGCGGGTAGCCCCCTCAGTTCACCTCACGCGGTACACTGTAGGCATTACTTGATAAAGTTCTTTGCAACGTCCCTTCCATGGCCCCCCTAGCTGCAACCTCTTTCATTCCTTTTACTGTACCTCCGTTCATATTCTCTTTCTTTCATCTTACTTTCCTCAGCGCTTGGCCCGTGGCCTCAATCTTATATTGCTACGAAACCTTCATGCAAATATGATCTTCATTAGATATGCGAAAAAATTATCATAACGCTTTATAATTACGGCTCATATTGTAGAAGTGAAAACTCATTAAAATCATCTGTCTGAATCTTAGTAAATGAAGTCAAAATCCTGAACACGAGTCCTAACCTGATTTCAAAAAAAAAAATATAGCTTTGATACAAAAATATTGCTTTGATTTGAAATTATAGCTTTGATTTGAAAAGATAGCTTTGTCGCAAACGTCACATTTCCTCGAATTCCAATGTCAGGGCATAAGTCATAATTAGTGATGCCTATAATTTTGTTCCTTTGATGAACACGTATCTAATCACTTTCTCTGAACAAAGAGAGATTTACCTGTGGAGACTGGAAATGTTTTATTATAATATATGTATATATAAATATATATATATATATATATATATATATATATATATATATAAATATATATATATATATATATATATATATATATATATATATATATATATATAAATATATATATATATATATATATATATATATATATATATATATATATATATATACTTATTTAAAATAATCTGATATGACCTAACATTATGAAAATACTCCGATGCGGAATACCTCTTAAATGACTAAAATAAAAACAAATAAAAGTATTAGAATTCTCCTTTTCACGCAGACGTGTCCTTATTGTCAAAAATATCAAATAAAATTTTTTTTATAAAACTGAGAGTTGATGCCAGGTTAATTTTGAAAAATCTTTAGAGCCTGAAGTCATATTTTTTCCTCGTTATTTGCTGGTACCATGGAAAAGTATAGAGTTCATTGAATGTGACATTCATGATGCAGAATTGCTAATTATTCGTGATTTATTTCCAAGAAGTGGATTATCGAAAGTCTGGAAATCATTAGGAAATCATTCTTTTATGGAAGCGGTCAGCATAAAAGGTCATCCGTTATAAATGAGACCTGACCTTTTTTTAGTTTCCTGAAAGGAAAACTACTGAGCCGGCTTTGTCTGTCCGTCCGCACTTTTTTCTGTCCGCCCTCAGATCTTAAAAACTGCTGAGGCTAGATGGCTGCAAATTAGTATGTTGACCATCCACTCACCAGTCATCAAACATACCAAATTGCAGCCCTCTAGCCTCAGTAGTTTTGATTCTATTTAAGGTTAAAGTTAGCCATAATCGTGCTTCTGGGGACGATATAGGCCAGGCCACCACCGGGCCGTGGCTGAAAGCTTCATGGGCCGCGTCTCATACAGCATTATACCGAGACCACAGAAAGATAGATCTGTTTTCGATGGCCTTGATTGTATGCTATAGCGGCTGTACAGAAAACTCGATTGCGCCGAAGAAACTTCGACGCATATTTTACTTGTTTATTTGTTCCATTATTCCAGTTCGAATGAAAATCCACTCAGTAGATAAATCCTTTATGCGTAATTATTTTTTTTTCAAAGGAATTTTGGCATTCATACTATATAACATGAAATGAGTAACTATATTTCTATATGATTTGTACAGTAATTATATTTTTGTATCATTTATGATTTATATTTATGTATGGGACAGCGATAGTATGCTTATTTAAATATTATTATTATTATTATTATTATTATTATTATTATTATTATTATTATTATTATTATTTCATAAGGGAACAGAGTTAGTTTAATTATGCAATACCTTCAGAGACTCACTTCTCTTGATGTCTGAAATGATAACAGCAAAGCAAATAACCTTCAATATTATTATTAATTATTTTTCGAAAGTACATTTAGGCACCAGACAGCGTCCATAACATTCTGGAATAACACCCAAATTAACTGGAATGTAGGACTGGAACGACCATCTCAGCTGCTCATTCCTTGTGTGATCTTGTTCCTGGAATATTCAATTAGAACAACGTTTCCTCAGGTTATGGGGTGGTAATTCCTCCTCCCCCCCCTACAACCCCCCATCTTCCTAGAGGGAAGATTATGATTCCCCTTTCATGGGGGTGAGAGGTAGAGTAAGGTTCCCCTAATATTCACTGCTCTTAGATCTTTGGAAAATGAAATTATATACGTATATATATATGCATGTATGTGTTTGTGTATCTACAAGATGAGGAACACTACACAGAGTAACATTAATGCAATTCGAACGTCCACAAAGCCTCAGCTGCTACGAAGCACATTTGACTTCTAGTGATGTAATCTAATATTTCAGGTCCATCGATTCGCCTGAGGATATGTCGTATTCATTGTTTACCAATTAGCCTCGTAGTTGCGTAACATGTCTATTATTGCCAGTACAGTGGTCACTGTGCAGTTGAGTTTGAATTCTGCTTCCTCCCAGTACAGCAGTTGCTGTACAGAAGACTTTGAATTATGCCTCCTCCCAGTACAGAAGTCTATGTACAGAAGACTTTGAATTCTGCTTCCTCCCAGTACAGTGTCTCTACAGAAGACTTTGAATTCTGCTTCCTCCCAGTACAGAAGTCTCTGTACAGAAGACTTTGAATTCTGCTTCCTCCCAGTACAGAAGTCTCTGTACAGAAGACTTTGAATTATGCTTCCTCCCAGTACAGTGTCTCTTTACAGAAGACTTTGAATTCTGCTTCCTCCCAGTACAGAAGTCTCTGTACAGAAGACTTTGAATTATGCTTCCTCCCAGTACAGAAGTCTCTGTACAGAAGACTTTGAATTATGCTTCCTCCCAGTACAGTGTCTCTTTACAGAAGACTTTCAATTCTGCTTCCTCCCAGTACAGAAGTCTCTGTACAGAAGACTTTGAATTCTGCTTCCTCCCAGTACAGAAGTCTCTGTACAGAAGACTTTGAATTCTGCTTCCTCCCAGTACAGTGTCTCTGTACAGAAGACCTTGAATTCTGCTTCATACCATACCCATATCCAAATCCATACCCATACCATACCATTCCATACTCATACCCATACCCATACCCATACCTTACCATTCCCATGCTCATACCCAAGGGGAGGGGAGGGGGAAGGGGAAAGGGGAAAGGAGAAGGGGGAAGGGGAGGGGAGGAACACGCAAACACACAGAAAGGCAGCCAAGGAAATTATGATAATAGATTAATATTTCTGGTTAATGTAAACGTGAGCTGAACACCTCCCCCAAAACTCTGCAATATATCATTCTGAATTCGTACGTTTGCAAAGCTCATCTCAGCTCACAGCTGTCGGTTTTCATCTCGCCATTAAACATTCACTCTAAATGTCCAACTTATTTCGCATCGACCCCGTGATGAAATATTACTTCGATACGTTACGATCACATGATTCGCTAAAACGGGGTTACGCGCCCGCCCTTGCGTAAGCTGCCTAATTAGGTGGAAAATGCATCAAAAACAGCCTTTCTAAAGCCTCGTGTCTGGCATACTTATCTAGCTTTTATTTTTGTAGACATGATTAATTGTAAGAAGATCCTGGTGTGTCTCAAAAAATTATTTGTTAATTTTTAGTGCATTTTAATAAAAGCGTGTTTTTAAAACAATTTTATATTTTTTTTGATTTTATACTTTATAGTTTTGACAGAAATTGTAACCGAATGTAGCTAAGGAAATTGAACGTTTTATCCTGTTGAGCCAAAGAAGGTTAGAAAAATCCGTAGAGTTATTAACTTATTCTACTGTGTCAAAGAAGGTATGAAAAATACAAAGAGTTTTATACAAATCCTCTGATACTGGGAGAGGTCACTGCAGGGTCACTGGAGGTCACTGCTGACCTACTGATCATGCAAGGTTGTACTGTCACCGTGATTGAGCAACCATAAAAAATTTCAAGCCCATCGAACGAAGAGAACGGGTCGAAAATTGAGTTGCAAGATTTGACCCATACAAACAACCAAACCAAAAAAGCAAGATAAAAGCATAAAAAAGTATGTTATTATATAAAAAAAATCTTTGAGTTTTATTTTGATTATTATTCTTCTCCTTCTATTCTCTATTCTTCTCTTAATCACCTTTTGCTCAACTGCTACAAATAAATGTGTGGTTATTTTATATATAAATAAAACCCAAAATGACGGATTTCTAACGAAGCCGCTAATTTTTTTTATATTTTTTATACATAATCAAGATGCTTCCAGTCTCAACCAAAATTATGTTTTTTATAATAATTCACAAAGTTTCCCCATTTGCCAGATCATAAACTTTTGACGTGACTGGTATCTCTCTCTCTCTCTCTCTCTCTCTCTCTCTCTCTCTCTCTCTCTCTCTCTCTCTGTAAGGTAAAGGAAGTTTGTGATTTTGATTCTCTCTCTCTCTTTTTCTCTCTCTCTCTTTGTGCGGTAAAGGAAGTTTGTGATTTTGATCTCTCTCTCTCTCTCTCTCTCTCTCTCTCTCTCTCTCTCTCTCTCTCTCTCTCTCTCTTTGTGCGGTAAAGGAGGTTTGTGATTTTCTCTCTCTCTCTCTCTCTCTCTCTCTCTCTCTCTCTCTCTCTCTCTGTAGGGTAAAGCAAGTTTGTGATTTTGATTTTCTCTCTCTCTCTCTCTCTCTCTCTCTCTCTCTCTCTGTAGGGTAAAGCAAGTTTGTGATTTTGACTCTCTCTCTCTCTCTCTCTCTCTCTCTCTCTCTCTGTAGGTAAAGCAAGTTTGTGATTTTGATTTTCTCTCTCTCTCTCTCTCTCTCTCTCTCTCTCTCTCTCTCTCTGTGCGGTAAACAAGGTTTGTGATTTTGACTCTCTCTCTCTCTCTCTCTCGTCTAAGGTCAAATAACAGGATTTTAGAGGGGTTTGGGGGGGGTGGGGGGGACGCGCCGCTCTCGACGAGTTGGCCAGCTGCCAGGGAGTTAATGATTTGGCTTATGGTTCCCCTCATGCTTTTCAAGCGATTCTTTTTTTTTTATAATTTTTATCTTTTTATTTTTCATTTTTATCTCTATTTATTCTGGCTAGCTGGTCCCAAGGCGTATGCCATAAAGTGAGGAAAATGCTTGCCAAGTTACGGAACACACAAACGCACACACACACACACACAAGGAAAATGGCACTCTGTGGTGATTTTTAGTTGGTGCAAGTGTATATATGTGTATACATACAGTATATATTATATATATATATATACATATATATATATATATATATATATATATATATATATATATATATATATATATATATATATAATGTCATGTCTTGTTAGTTGGTAGATATTCTAGATTTGGAATTTGAAAAATTAAAAAAAAATGATGTACTGTTGCAAAATTATGAATTCTTTCCGAGACTGGAATTTCCTAATGGTCTTGTTAGCTATGAGTTACGTCTCTCTCTCTCTCTCTCTCTCTCTCTCTCTCTCTCTCTCTCTCTCTCTGTTTTATGCGAATATAAAATAATAAGAAAAGAATGTATTGGAAACACACACACTTATACACAAACACACACACACACACACACACACACACACACATATATATATATATATATATATATATATATATATATATATATATATATATATATATATATATTTATATTAAAAGTGAATGTATGAATGTTTGTAACTTCGTAACTTTGTGCGCTGTAGAAATCTGAACCGCTTGACCGATTTAGACAAAATTGGCATGTGGCCATCATTTGACCCAACTTAAATAACAGGGTGGGTTTCAAACCCGTACCCCCTTCCCCATTCCCCTTCCTTTGGAAATATATGTAGTAAATAGAATCTACGGGTTTAACATACCTTTTTTCCAGTTGTAAATAAACTCTGTAGGTTTATCATACTTTATTTCATATGTAAATAAACTCTGTAGGTTTATCATACTTTATTTCACATGTAAATAAACTCTACGGGTTTATATATATATATATATATATATATATATATATATATATATATATATATATATATATATATATATATATATATATATATATATGATATCTACATCTCTTTCCCAATGCAATTCACATTACCAATGAAACGATTTTTCAGTCATGATTAATTTTCATGTTATATTTGAATATATATTCCCCGTTTGTTTTTTGCATTTATCGGCCGAATGCTGTCGTGCTCTGACTAACTTGTTTACGCAGAGAGCAAGATAAATCCTTTCCAGCTAATTTGATAATCTTGCCAAATCTCCCCCAAAAAAAAAAAAACACTTCGGATTTAGAAGCACTGCAAACATAACGAATGACAAAATTAGATCTAGGTTTCCTCAACCTAAATACGTAGCTTTGAAAACCATCGCAAACAGGAAAATCTGATTTCAGAGAGAGAGAGAGAGAGAGAGAGAGAGAGAGAGAGAGAGAGAGAGAGAGAGAGAGAGAGAGAGTTGCCCTTCCGGGTTTGCAAATCCGACTGATCGAGGCAGAATATCAGTACGTAATTGGGATAAGTTTGGCAAAGTGCTTCCACGAAAAGCCGTACGCAGAAAATCCAGGTTGGGATGAGAGCAGAGATGCCTCTAAAATTATCATCTCTCTCTCTCTCTCTCTCTCTCTCTCTCTCTCTCTCTCTCTCTCTCTCTCTCTCAGCAGTATTCATTAGTGAGATGAAACCTTACATAGAGTAAGTTCAGTGCCTCGAAGCTTACTGGGTAATTCTGAAATCATTAAATAAAAAAAAAAGTAAAAAATGCGCCGAAGTTTCTTCGGCGCAATCGAGTTTTCTGTACAGCCGCTACATCTTATAATCAAGGTCACCGGAAATAGAGCTATCTTTCGGTGGTCTCGGTATAATGCTGTATGAGACGCGGCCCATGAAACTTTAACCATGGCCCGGTGGTGGCCGATCCTATATCGTTGCCAGACGCACGATTATGGCTAAATTTAACCTTGAATAAAATAAAAACTACTGAGGCTAGAGGGCTGCAATTTGGTATGTTTGATGATTGGAAGGTGGATGGTCAACATACCAATTTGCAGCCCTCTAGCCTCTGTAGTTTTTAAGATATGAGGGCAAAGAGAAAAATTGCGGACGGATAGACAAAGCCGGCACAATATTTGTTTCATTTTACAGATAATTAAAGAAAAAGAAGGAATATATGACGAAAGTATAAATTGAAGAATAAAGGAGCCTTAAATATTAAAATCAATGAATGTGATTTTGATTTACCTCTGGAAGTTTGACTGGAAAACTGGAGGTCGTTTTTTCCTTCATTCCTGATGAATAAAATGGCGACACTAAAGAGGACCCAACCATCAAAAAAATTCTCTTCCAAACCTTTTACTGTCAGTTTCCTTTCCAGCTCTGAATGACCTCATAGGTCCCAGTGCTTGGCCTTTGGCCTAAAAATCTGTATTCAATTACATTCCACAGGAGGAATCGTTAATTCTGTTTTCACAGAGCCTAAATTTTCTCTGTCAGAATCTCACATATAATTTCCACTAACAAGTTTTGACTTCTCGAGGGAAATCTATTCGGATTTTTTTGCCATAAGAACAGTGCATTGAAACGCTGTCATTAAAAGGCGTTTTTAGCAAGTATTTCTCTGTCTCTATTAATCTTTCTCGAGAGAGAGAGAGAGAGAGAGAGAGAGAGAGAGAGAGAGAGAGAGAGAGAGAGAGAGAGAGAGAGAGAGAGAGAGAGTTATTCGTAGTTTAAAAAGTTCAGTCTAAAACTGCGAAGTCTGAGTTACGAAGAATAATGACCGCAAACAACGCTTCCTTCTCTCTCTTTTTCTCTCTCTCTTTGGGGAATAAAACCGTTTGACCTGGTGCGATATTTGCCATTAAACTCACCTCGAGAGAGAGAGAGAGAGAGAGAGAGAGAGAGAGAGAGAGAGAGAGAGAGAGAGAGAGAGAGAGAGAGAGTTAGCAGGAATTATTTTGTGAATGAGTGGAAGTAGTGACAAAAATAGAATTATGATTACTTTTATTTTTCTGTTAGATTTTGGAAGCAACCCAAATGAGAACACATTAATCAGAGAGAGAGAGAGAGAGAGAGAGAGAGAGAGAGAGAGAGAGAGAGAGAGAGAGAGAGAGAGAGAGAGAGAGAGGTAGTAGAAATTATTTTGTGAGTAGAAGTAGTGGCAAAAATTAGGATTACGATAACTTTCGTGTTTCTGTTAGACTTGATTTTTCGGGAACCACTCAGTATGCCCACACATTAATTAGTCT
Organism: Macrobrachium rosenbergii; assembly: GCF_040412425.1. NCBI lineage: Eukaryota > Metazoa > Arthropoda > Malacostraca > Decapoda > Palaemonidae > Macrobrachium > Macrobrachium rosenbergii. Next base: position 31,452,797 of record NC_089764.1, on the reverse strand, counting down.
CTTGGAATAAAATAACCTAAAGCGCAAAAGAAGAAGAGAGTCTATTAGAAATCAGATAAAAAGCAATTTGAATTAAAAAATAAAAGAATTGATAAACCTCCCCTGAGCAAGAACGCTCAGGAGAAATTCCACCTCCGGCACGAACTCTAAACTCTAAACCGAATGTGCCAATCGCCTTCTGTCAGTAAAATAACTATTATTATTATTATTATTATTATTATTATTATTATTATTATTATTATTATTATTATTATTATTATTATTATTATTATTATTGTCTTCAGGAAGGATATAGCCTATTAAAAATGCTTACTCAGAAATAATGGCTCCATCGGCAGCGGAATTCGAACTATAATAAAGTTTGCGTATCTTCCCAACGATTTCTTTCTTTGTAGGAAAGTGGTTCTCAACCTGGGGGGCACGCCCCCTGGGGAGACGTCAGCAATTTCGAAGGGGGACGCGAGCCCTAGGGAAAAATTAAATATTCTCTAATTATATTCGGCATTCTCTTAACAAGAGTCGCTAAGAAGCAGTGTCAAGTATCTCGCTAATTCATTCCCAGAAGGATAAAAACACCCCTTCTCTTTTTTTTTTTTTATTTGCCTTTAAATCTAGGAGGGAATTTTACTTATAGATGCAAGGGGGGCGTGGAGGAAGGACCACCTCTTAGAGGGGGCGTGGTAATTAAAAGAACCATTGTTGTAGGAGAAATATCAAATAATAATTGCCGAATAACCATTTCATCCACGGAAGGTTGTGAACTCATTCTGGGAGGTTTCTATTTGACCATAAAAAATTATAACTATATTATCAGAAGCAGAGAACATGTCCAGTATTTCGACAGAGCCAAAAATAGGTGGTCGAGGGAAGGAACACTTTCTGGCCTTGCTTGCTTTGGTGGGCGGTGGTTCTCTGTCGCGACACAAAGCAGCAGCCTTGGGTATTCCTAGGGTACAGTTCCTTTGGGCGTTGCCGTAGGATACCGTCGGGACATCCTATTCGAGACTGTGGTTTTCCTTAGAATCCTTCCCTGGCCACCTACCTCCATCATGAAGAAAGATTGTATCAACCAACCAACACAAAAATGGACATCTGATTGTTCTAGTGTCCTGCGCTGCTCCCAGCAGAAGGAGGACATATGGGAAGACTTCCTTCCCCTGATGTCCTCTTCCTCAAAATAACACGAACTTGGAGACAGGTATATATATATATATATATATATATATATATATATATATATATATATATATATATACATACATACACAAATGAATCTAGGTACAACATCCAGCCTCAATCGCATCAAGCCAAGCCGTGCACGTTCCTAAGGGGATGACTACAAAGGCCAGCATAATAGTTTGTATTGTTAGGAGACCAGAGCCTCGTGTATTGTCACTCTGATGTGGGCGAGTAATTACTTGTGTGGTCGCCTGAAGTTCCCAGTCCCTCGTCTTGAATAATTACGGAACATGGAGGACCAAGAGAGTACTGAGTTCTCAAGCGCAGGCCGAGAACGATCGGTTATGGCTGCGCGGTTAAGCCTGCACAGTTGGCCTGTGAGGGCAAAAACGAACTCGCTAACGTTCAGTTATATCTGCGTAGTTATAACTGAATGTTAGTGGGTTCAGTTCTGCCTGCACAGGCCGATTGCGCAGGCATCACTGCGCAGGTATAACTGAGCGCGAGGGAGGGCCTTAACCAGGTTAAAATATAATATAGCTTGTTTTGGGATGCTGGGGGTAAGATGATTGACTGCGATTTTCAGTATGAATAATTTATGTAAATTTTTTCAGGTTGTAATAAATCTTATTTAAAATATATTTATCGTGGACGTTTATGTTGTATTTTCTAATTACGACAGGAAATTGATCATCTACAGAAAGTGTAACATGTTAAAATATTAAAAGGTTTGATTTGGGATGCTGGAGGTAAGATGACTACGATTTTGAGTTCGAGTATTCTTACATAATTTTTTTCGTATTGTAAAACTGCCATTAATGATATATATATATATATATATATATATATATATATATATATATATATATATATATATATATATATATATATATATATATATATAATTATCGAGAAGACTTAGGTTTTCGTAACTGCTAATTAAGATAATAAACTGATCGTCCATTCAAAGAGGATATATAAACAATAATAATAGAAATGAACGTAAATTTTCTTACAGAACAAACAACAATAAGTTCATTTAGATGCGCGAACTCTAAAATTATTTCATAAACATTATTAAACTTATCTTCATATATGTACAAACCTCAGACTTTATAAAACTTGGGACAAAGAAGCGGAATGCTGAATATAAATCATTTTTAGTTTTCTGTAAAAGAAAACTATTGTGCCGGCTTTGTCTGTCTGTCCGGACTTTATTCTGTCCGCACTTTTTCTGTCCGGCCTTAGATCTTAAAAACTACTGAGGATAAGGGACTGCAGATTGGTATGTTGATCATCCACCCTCCAATCATCAAACACACCAAATTGCAGCTCTCTAGCCTCAGTAGCTTTTATTTTATTTAAGGTTGAAGTTAGCCATGATCGTGTTTCTGGCAACGATATAGGCAAGACCACCACCGGGCCGTGGTTAAAGGTTCATGGGCCGCGGTTCATACAGCATTATACCAAGACCACCGAAAGATAGATCTGGTTTCGGTGGCCTTGAATATTATACGCTGTACAGAAAACTCGATTGAGCCGAAGAAACTTCGGTGCATTTATTGTTGTTAAACATCGAGACTGAACAATTTTCCAATAAAATATGTAAATAAAAGACTAATGGATAGAAAAATGGTAGTAACAGAGACACAAACTTTAGGTCAGTTTCGGGAATTCTGTTTGTAGGTCAGATAAGCAGAAACAAACTCGTGGATGTTATTCTGACCTAAAATGGAAAACTGCAGTATCTGCAAAATTTTCGAAATTGAAACCTGCCAACCAATTGAAAATCCTCATTCTGGCTCTTTGTGAGTCAGGAAACACATAATACAAAACTAGCCCTGATATTGATACACTTACTGCAGTTTGAAGTAGAAGAATGATTCTTCTTCAATGCTTTCTAACTATTTGTTTATCAGTATTTATGGGGTTCCGTTTGAAGGGGGCTGGAGGGTTATCTGCAAAATCAGTGGTCCCAAGTATCTGCAAAATCAAGGGGAAAACTGCAGTATCTACCATTTTCTTTTTGTATTTTTGCAGATACTGAAGTCTTCCATTTTAGGGCAGTTTTCCATACTACAACCTTTTTCCCTATAATGAAACGTTTAATTTACTTTAGTTTTTCAAAGGTATAAATGATTTCAGGTGGAATATACTAAGATCAGAAGTACAATATTATCATGATACTCCAGTTTGAAAAAAGATAGAAGGAAAAGTCATTTGATGCTCAGTAAAAACACCTTTCTCCTTTAAGGGTTAGTAATGAACTTTTTTTTTTTTTTTTCATTTAATTAATTATTTTACCCTTAAAGGAGAAAGAGCTTTGACGAGAGAAAAATAGGTTTTTATACCGAGTTCAAATGACTTTTTCTTTTCCTCGACAGTATTACGTATTCTCAGCGAAGGTCTGAAACGCCATAGAAACGCGGAAGAAGAAAAGAAATTGAAATTTTATATATATATATATATATATATATATATATATATATATATATATATATATATATACATACATATATATATTTATACAGTATATATATACATATATATATATATATATATATATATATATATATATATAAGTATATGTGTATATATGTAAGTTTAGCATAGAGAAACATGCTTTGAAAACTCTTGTTTTATATTCAATGTCTCCTATTGTCTTGTATTTGTATATACACTCAGTGTTCATCTGTGATTAATTTTTATATAAATAATACGCTCAATATTTATCTGTGATTAATTTTGCGTATCAGAGCTGAGCTGTATTTATAGAAACGAATTTCTTTTATATCGTTTCTTTAACTTACCTGCTCATTCATATATAGAAAATATATGACGAAATCAGCTGTCAGGTGTCTATACTGCCCTGAAATGGAAGATTGCATATCTGCAAAAATACAAAACTGAGAAAAATTTTAGATGCTCCCTTGCCTTATTACTGATTTTGCAGATACTGCAAATGGGACCCCCTAAATACTCGTGGAGAGCATTGAAGAATCATTCTGAAACTGCAGAAACTTGTGTATTAGTGTTCCACGAGCCCAGGAGGTGGCATATCTCAATTTCGAAAATTTTCCAGAAACTGTAGTTTTCCAATTTGGGTCTGTATAAATCTATGGAGCGTTCATTTCATTTTTATTCATGCCATAGATGAATATTCGCTGAAGTTATTGATCAGTTTGTTGCAGTTTGTTCTCCCAAACAGTTTATTATAATGATTTCGGTATTAATGTATCTCATTAGGCGTTTTAATTAAGATATATTCAATAACGTAGTATATGTGCTTGTTAGATATTTCACTATGTGTCAGTTTTAGATTTTTTTTTAAGGGGAAAATAAACAATACTGAAAACCAATCTCCCCATGAAATAAATCAGAGAGAGAGAGAGAGAGAGAGAGAGAGAGAGAGAGAGAGAGAGAGAGAGAGAGAGAGAAAGAGAAACGTCAGAATAAAAACGAGATGAATTTACTGTGTCTCGTGTAGAAGAATAATCCCAAAGGAGAAAAAAAAATAAAGAGAGAGAGAGAGAGAGAGAGAGAGAGAGAGAGAGAGAGAGAGAGAGAGAGAGAGAGAGAGAGAGAGAGAGCTTAGAGCTTAACAAGTACTTATATTCAAATAAGAGCTGAAAGAATAATGTACTTTCGTTCAATACTGGATGTCATGCATACATACATACATACATACATACATACATACATACATCGCCAAACCCAAACCGAAGCCGAAATTCGCTTGCAGAGGCAAAACGAAAACAATGCCCACGGCATATTTGCTTGCGCAAGAGCACGAAGGCACAGTTGCAATGCAAAAATGGATGCTCGGGCTAATCTGATTAACAACCGGGAGTTGGCTACTGCATGGAGATGAATCCAGGCGCGACCTGGAACAAGCCGGTGGTAATGGAAGGTCCTGGAACTGAAAAGGAATCCTGGAAATGGAGTTCATTGTGTGTGTCACGAAGTCATTATTTGATGAGGGTGGGTTTTCATAGGTGGTTGTAGTGTCTGGGGTTGGGGCTGGGGGGGGGGGGGAGGGGGCTGATCAACATTGGAATCTATGGATGGAATGATAATAGCATCATTCATTGATATATATATATATATATATAGAGAGATAGAGGAAAAGAGAGAGAGAGAGAGAGAGAGAGAGATAGAGAGATATATATATATAGAGATAGAAAGAAAAGAAAATATATTATACAATATATATATATATATTCCATGAGAAACAAATAAAGAGAGAGAGAGAGAGAGAGAGAGAGAGAGAGAGAGAGAGAGAGAGAGAGAGAGAGAGAGAAGAAAAACCGAACAGTTGGAATAAAAACAAGATCATTGTACTGTCTGTCATGGAAAAGAATAATTCCAAAGGAGAAACAAATAAAGAGAGAGAGAGAGAGAGAGAGAGAGAGAGAGAGAGAGAGAGAGAGAGAGAGAGAGAGAGAGAGAGAGAAGCAGAACAATTGGAATAACAACAAGATTATTGTACTGTGTCATGGAAAAGAATAATCCCAAAGGAGAAACAAATAAAGAGAGAGAGAGAGAGAGAGACAATTGAAAACAGAACTGCAGAATAAAAAAATTACTGTACTGTGTGTCATGGAAAAGAATAATCCCAAAGGAGAAAAGGAGAAAACAAAGAGAGAGAGAGAGAGAGAGAGAGAGAGAGAGAGAGAGAGAGAGAGAAGAAGGAAAACCGAACTGTCAGAATAAAAAAAAATAATTTTACTGTGTGTCATGGAAAAGAATAATCCCAAAGGAGGAGAGAGAGAGAGAGAGAGAGAGAGAGAGAGAGAGAGAGAGAGAGAGAGAGAGAGAGAGAGAGAGAGATCTTTGACATGTATCAAAATTTTAAATGGTATATTCACCAAGTGTCACAAATATTTCATTGCATCAAATGAGAACGTTAAAATACAGACATGGCTAATGATTCAAAATGTTTCACTATCGTGGCCTGGCAAAGTTACTGTCAAGAAATCGGACGCACTGCTGACTAAGCGGGTATTTTGTTTTTGCTCTTCTCTGTACAGTAGATTGAGTTATGATTTATTTAGTGATGCATATTCTGATAATGCACAAATTGCCTAAAATTCAGTATTAAAGAGATAATTTTCCTTTGATGTAATAGGTACATAATCGCCAGTCGAAAAAGACTCGTCAAAAATAGCATGCTAAAATGAAATAATCCACAGTGTTTATTGGTACATGCAATTTTTTCCACGGACATTGAAATACCATTGGAAATTGAATTAAATCCATCACCCACAGTGGCTACAGTTTACACGCTATTAAAAAAAAACAGCAACGGCTTTGATGCACTTGTTTCAAAATATTTAAAAAAAACATTTCATCCTGAGACATCATAAAAAACAAGTAAAAAATACGCCAGAGTTTCTTCTGCGCAATCGTGCTTTCTGTACAGCCGCCACAGCGTATAATCAAGGCCGCCGAAAACAGATCTATCTTTTGGTAGTCTCGGTTAAATGCTGTATGAGCCGCTGCCCATGATCTTCAACCACGGCCCGGTGGTGGTCTGTCCTATATCGTTGCCAGAAGCACGATTATGGCTAACTTTAACTTTAAATAAAATAAAAACTACTGAACCTAGAGGGCTGCAATTTGGTATGTTTGATGATTGGAGGGCGGATGATCAGCATACCAATTTGCAGCCCTCTAGCCTCAGTAGTTTTTAAGGTCTGAGGGCGGACGGAAAAAGTGCGGACAGAAAAAAGTGCGGACGGACAGTCAAATAGCCAATTCAATAGTTTTCTTTTACAGAAAACTAAAAAACTTGGGGTGTAAATTGAAGCGATGGTTTTAAATAGCAATACTGTTTTGGAAGTCAATCGAAATAGGTTCTACAGATGAAAGTAACTGCGAAATTCAGGGATTGATTGTTCGTCATCAGCTTGCTTGATATTGGCTGTATCTAGCATGTGGGTTCGAATATAGGTCATGATAGGATAATTGAATACACACACACACAAATATATATATATATATACATATATATATATATATATATATATATATATATATATATATATATATATATATATATGTATATATATATATATACACTCACACACATATATATTCACTAAAATTTGGGAAGCAAATGTTAATTATTATACAAACATCTGTAGAAGCATATGGCAATTAAGGCCACACCTGATATATTATATTCCTTATTTTCCTTGTATTTGAGAACTTCTTAGTTGTACTTATTGTCAAGTTTGTGTCCTGTTTATTGTGTGTTGCAGCCGTTATGGAAGATGTACGATAATTTTATCTTTTCGTTCAATATATATATATATCTTTTACGCTTTACTGTTGGCTAGTAAATTATCTGAAAGCAGCCTAGCGATGGAGAATTAACGAGATAGGGAATAATGCAAAGACTCAGAAGATTAAAAGAGGGGTGAAAAATATAAATATAAACATAAGAATGGAGGTAAAGTGGAAATTGTTAGATGACGCAGTTTCCATTCACAGAAATTTTCCGTACTTCTCTCAAAGCGCGATCTCAGTATTATTTTTCCGGAAAGTTTTTCGTCAGAGATAAATTGAGTTGAGGGACGTTTATAGGATTCCGGGGCCATAAAAATATCGTTAATTTCTCTTCTTCTGGTTGAGGCAGGGAGGACCCATAAATAGCTACGAACCCGATCGTTTCTGATATGGATCAGGGAGAATTGGCGATTTCGTTCTGAGGCGTTGCGTAACGCTGTCGATTGTATTTGGAAAGAAGAAGGTTCGTTTTCTTCACTTACTTCTTTATCTTGTTTGCTAAGTAACACTTTTTTTTGTCACGGTTATCAGACGATACATCTTGAGATTTCTTAAGGCAAGTAGGTTCAAAATTCTCTAGTTCTGAAATGGTGAATCTGGAACTTGCCTTGGAAAGGACTTTGAGAGCTGCCCCTTGGCTTGACACCAGCCAAGGGGCTTTATTGAAACTTTTTCAGAAGACTGTTTCTCGATTCAGAAGACTGTTTCTCGTGATTCTTGGGCCGTAAGTAAGAACTTCTTCCCTCCGTCAGGTAAAACCTTAAAATATTTGGCAGAAGTGGCGAATGCTTGGGCTAATATTCTCTTAAAAAAAGACGCGATTCTCTCCTGTCAGTAGCTCAGAAACATATTTCTTCGGGCAGTTGGTCAGATCTCAGGAACAGCCCTTTATCGGGAGCGTCTGGGTATTTTCTCAAAGACTTAGTCGACCAGGCGATCTCAGACAGGAGGAAGGATGCTAAATGCGTCGTTCCCGCCTCATCAACCGAACCATCCTCCTGAAAACAATCCTTCTCTTACAACAGGGGTAAACAGAACTAGAGCTCCAGCTCAACCTTTTCGTGTCCACCAGGTGCTTCGTCACAGATCAGCATTAATTCTCTTTTTTATCGAAATATCTGTTTGGATAGGAAACATATTATATTCCTTGATCCCACAAAGTAAGTGACAGTTTTTGACTTTTTAGCTTTCTGTAAAAGAAAACTGTTGTGCCGGCTTTTTCTGTCCGTCCTCGGGTTTTCTGTCCATCCTCAGATCTTAAAAACTACGGAGGCTAGAGGTCTGCAAGTTGGTATGTTGATCAGCCACCCTCCTGTCATTAAACACACCAAACTGCAGACCTCTAGCCTCAGTAGTTTATATTTTATGTAAGGTTAAAGTTAGCCATAATCGTGTTTTTGGCAACGATATAAGATGGGCAGTGGAGTTTATGGGTCGCGGCTCATGCAGCATTATACCGAGACCACCGAAAGATAGATCTGTTTTCGGTGGCCTTGATTATAAGCTGTAGCGGCTGTATAGAAAACTCGAATGTTTGAAGCGCTGTGGTTAACGAGAGAGATTAACAAAGAGCTGAGCATTCCACAAGTCAGCAGTAAATTCTCCGGAATGGAAATGAATGGGAAAGGCAGATCTAAACGGTAATTAACGACCTTTCTGCCAAAGGAGGAGGAGGAGGAGGAGGAGGAGGAGGAGGAGGAGGAGGAGGAGGAGGAGGAGGAGGAGGAGGAGGAGGAGGAGGAGGAGGAGGAGGAGGAGGAGGACCCTGCTGAGAAAATTGTCAGGGATGTTCTTGAAATATACAAGAATGGTTTCGACTACTTTGCATTATATTTCGTTTTGACAAGAAGAAATTTATTAAACGTATTTGGGAAGAAGAAGAAGAAGAAGAAGAAGAAGAAGAAGAAGAAGAAGAAGAAGAAGAAGAAGAAGACCCTGCTGAGGAAATTGTCTCCATCAAAGGAAAGACGGATGCTCTTGAAATATACAAGAATGGTTTGGACTCCTTTGCATTATATTTCGTTTTGACAAAAAAAAAAAATTATTATACAAATTTGCATAGGAAATTATTTTCCTCCGAATTTTTCGTTTAGTGCCCAAATGTAGGAATGTTTCCCCCCCTTCCCCCGCCCCCCAGCTTGCTTCTATAATGCAGAGAGGATATTGCACTCAGAGAAAAAAAACAGCCTTTTCCGATTGTATCTCTTATTTTCTAATATCCGGATCGGCTCTCTGTGCGATAGAAGCGTCCGGCTGTGGCTAGCATCAAGGTCGGTAGCAGCCATGGTCAGTCCCTTTTGCCTCGTTTCTATAATGGTGTACAATTTCCTTTCCACTCCTTCTGTTCCCTCCTTTCCTCCCCTACCTTTCACTCCATAACTGAAATGAGAGAGAGAGAGAGAGAGAGAGAGAGAGAGAGAGAGAGAGAGAGAGAGAGAGAGAGAGAGAATACTGATATCTGATTCCGTGCTGAACTCTGATCGCGAAATTTAGGATTCGTATAATGTTGTATGAAACTGTCAGCCACCGCCCATGAAACTTTCAGCCGCAGCCAGTGAAACTCTCAGCCACGGCTCGGTGGTGGTCTGTGTTGTTGGCACTTATATCGGTACCAGACGCACGATCATGGCTAACTTTAACCTTAAATAAAATAAAAATTACTGAGGAGGCTAGAGGGCTGCAATTTGGTATGTTTGATGATTGGAGGGTGGATGATCAACATACCAATTTGCAGCCCTCTAACCTCGTTAGTTTTTAAGATCTGAGGGCGGACAGAAAAAGTGCGGACGGACAGACAAAGTCGGCACAATAGTTTTCTTTGACAGAAAACTAAAAAGGTGAATATAATATGGTCTCTTCCGTTCTTGCCGCCCAAATCTTGAAGCTAGATGGCCGGATTGTAAGATCAGGTCATCCTTGTAATAGTGGCATTAGAGGTCAAGACATTTGCCTTGAGAACTTAGCTATATATATATATATATATATATATATATATATATATATATATAATATATATATATATATATATATATATATATATATATATATATATATATATATATATATATATATATATATATATATATATATATATATATATATATATATATATATATAAAAGGTTTATGATCTGTAATCTGGTGTACCTGGTAGCACTAATTATGACGGGCTTATGTGTAGATGATTTGGGTAATGAAAACAATTTTTTTCTGCCGGATGATAATCCACTTTAATTCCTTTTGAAAGACTTTTTTGAATCTGGGTGAGGGCATCCTCAGTAATATATATATATATATATATATATATATATATATATATATATACTGTATATATATATATATACATATATATATGTATGTATATGCATATAGATTTTTATAATACATATAATGTGTGTATATATATATATATATATATATATATATATATATATATATATATATATATATATATATATATATATATATATATATATATATATATATATAACACACACACACTTGCCAATTCAGTGCTTTATCTAGCCAGTCCACAAAGGCGTGATAAGGATTAAGTAAAAGAAGTGTCCGGATTTCAATATTTTATCGCTAATAAAAGGCGTGTGTGTGTGTGTGTGTGTGTGTGTGTTAGGATTAATGAATTTTATCAAAAGGTTTTTGGCAAATCGGCTTATTTGCTAGTAAGCCAATTTTCGAAATGTTGCTAACGGAAATGGGACGGACATATTACTGCAATTTTTTTTGTTGGGGGAGGGGGGGGCGGAATATAATCTGCGTGGAGGTAATGAGGTCATGTTCCGTTGCGGTGATATTATTTAGACATGAATGCTAGACACTCAGTTCCGGTGTTCATGCTCAGAGTCAAAAACGAATTGAAGGAAAAAATTATTATTATTATTATTATTATTATTATTATTATTATTATTATTATTATTATTATTATTATTATTATTATTATTATACTGATGAATAAATCCGCATTGGTGTAAGCGTGAATATATATTAGAAATATATATATATCCAAACGGGAGCTTTCGAGAACCCTCTCGATTCTCCATCTCAGTCAATTAAGAAGGAGAATCGGGCAGGTTTTCGAAAGCTCTCGTTTAAATATATATTTCCAATATATATTTACACTTACACCACTGTGGATTTCTTCACCATTATAGTGACTCCTATTATTATTATTATTATTATTATTATTATTATTATTATTATTATTATTATTATTATTATTATTATTATTATTATTATTATTATTCAGGTCTCGTTTTATATATATATATCCAATATATATTTACACTTACACCACTGTGGATTTCTTCACCATTATAGTGACTCATATTATTATTATTATTATTATTATTATTATTATTATTATTATTATTATTATTATTATTATTATTATTATTATTCAGAAGATGAACCCCATTCATATGGAACAAGCCTACTGGGAACATTTGGCCTGATACTGACTTGAAATTCAGCCTTCCAAAGAATGTGGTTTTCATCTGCAAGAAGTAACAGATCAACAGAAAGAGCTCACTTATTGCAAAATAAAATAACAAATAAATAAATAAATAGACAAAAATGTAAGTCAATTATAATATTCACTTATTAGAAAAGAGCAAAATAAAATAACAAATAAATAAATAGATAAAAATGTAAGTCAATTATAATATACAAGGAAAATTGAAGAGACTTAACTTGAAATCACATTGCTGTTGTTCCAAGGTCAACCTGAACGGACGCCACCAAGAACTCCCGATCTGACACACAGCCAGAACAATTGATTATCCGAGTTCCGAGGCAAATCGTGATCCCAAGAGAGCCTTCTTTGCTAACTTGTCGATCTTCATTTGTTTCTTGGAAGGAATATTGGGCGGAGGATGATCCAGGATTGCGTGTATGGAATCCACTTCCTGTTTTTCAGCGGAGTGTGTGTTTTCTCAGAACTCGGTTTCCCGGTTCGTGGTTTAGCTGGAACGTACTCGGAGTGTAGTCTTCCTTGTTCAGTTTGAATTGGCATTGGATGCATCTGTAAAGTGACATTTCTTGGTTCGTGGTTTAGCTGGAACGTACCCGAGTTTAATTTTCTCTCTCTCTCTCTCTCTCTCTCTCTCTCTCTCTCTCTCTTCCTTGTCTTATATGGCGTAAATTTCAGTTTGAATTCGCATCATGGATGCATCAGACACGTTTACACAGTTCCATTCTTTTTTCTTTTTTGCCTCGCATCAGACTGAGGATCTAATCCAATATTTAATCTTGTAATTCTTCTCTTTGATCATCCCAGGGTTGGTGTTTATTTGCAGTTGCGAGGGGAGAGAGAGAGAGAGAGAGAGAGAGAGAGAGAGAGAGAGAGAGAGAGAGAGAGAGAGAGAGAAAGAGAGAGTGTGTAGGGTTTCCTATATCTTATCAGTTTTCACCCACTGACAGAAAAGAGATAAGTAACTAAAGGTGAAATCACAGTGAATATAATACCAGATATGTATTATTTTTATGATAAAAGTGTATTAATCTTATGAAAGTAAAAAGCTCCTGGATCATGAAAGATCAACCGAACTATTGAAAGCAAGTAAAAAAATGCGCCGAAGTTTCTTCGGCGCAATCGACTTTTCTGTACAGCCGCTACAGCGTATAATCAAGGCCACCGAAAATAGATCTATCTTTCGGTGGTCTCGGTGTAATGCTATTTGAGCCCCGGCCTTTGAAACTTTAACCACTGGCCGGTGGTGGCCTATCCTATATCGTTGCCAGAAGCTCGATTATGGCGAACTTTAACCTTAAATTAAATAAAAACTACTGAGGCTAGAGGGCTGCAATTTGGTTATGTTTGATTATTGAAGGGTGGATGATCAACATACCAATTTGCAGCCCTCTAGCTTCACTGGTCTTTAAGATCCGAGGGCGGAGAGAAAAAGTGCGGACAGAAAAAAGTGCGGACGGACGGACAAAGCCGGCACAATAGTTTTCTTTTCAGAAAACCAAAAAGGGAATGAAATCCATCTTTACACGCCAGTCAGATCCCAAGAGTCACCTTTGGGATGAATTACTTTTGGGAATATATTACAGTAGAGAAACCGGTCTGTACAAATCCCCAGAACAGTATTATTTAAAGACATTCCAGAATCTCGGGAATTTCCCGGGAATCTGAGACTCCTTCGATAACAGGTGTTGTCGTGAATATTTGAATATTTGATGTCTTGGGAGTAAATATCCAATACTGAAGTGGAGAGAGAGAGAGAGAGAGAGAGAGAGAGAGAGAGAGAGAGAGAGAGAGAGAGAGAGAGAGATGGGTATATTGACATAGGATCGGAGATGTTAGGAGATATCAGGATATTGTATTCCCTGTGACGGTTTATTGAATTCGTGGTAAAAAGATTCCTTTTAAGTTTTAATCTCACGACAGTGGATTCTGATATGAATGACCGTACCTGTTTGGTAAAAGATTCCGTTTGAAGACATCTTTATGGCCACTGTTTTTCATAATAATAATAATAATAATAATAATAATAATAATAATAATAATAATAATAATAATAATAATAATAATAATAATAATACAGCATAAGTCTTAAAATAGAGAAACAAATCTACAGTTGTGTATATATACATTTATTTAAAGATAAACTGCACAGATAGCTTTCGGGAATCTGTACATTTTTATCTTTAAATATATGTATATATATATATAACTGTGGATTTGTTTCTCCAATAATGATAATAATGTTTCATTGAATAATAATAATAATAATAATAATAATAATAATAATAATAATAATAATAATAATAATAATAATAATAATAATAATAATAATGTTGCATTGAACATTATGGAAACATCAGCACAGTTTGTTTTATAATGAAGTTTCTATATTTTTCTAATGATTCGTTTTTTTCTAAAAAAGAAAATTGTGTTGACTCAGCCAAAATGGTTAATGAAACAGGTTAAAGAGAGGATCTCCTTCCTAATAATAATAATAATAATAATAATAATAATAATAATAATAATAATAATAATAATAATAATAATAATAATAATAATAATAATAAGTTCCTTGTGGACCTCATCCAATAAGTTTGCAACTTCTATAATCACTTCTGTGCATCTATAAACACTGTCCGGGATGAAATTAAAGTTGCGTTTTTCATGTAACTTTGTACAGTAGGATTTAACTTATGTAGAACTGTTTATGGTGCATCACTCACGCCATTATGTGGAAACTTTTTAAATGAACTCCGCGGGGAGGAGAAACATTTGATGAGTTGACTAGAAAAAAATAAACAAAAATTATCCAAGCGTGCTGGTATTTTAATTAATGAAATGTATTTAAGAGAAGGTATTTTTTTCAAAGAATAATAATAATAATAATAATAATAATAATAATAATAATAATAATAATAATAATAATAATAATAATAATAATAATTCCCCTTCGTTATTTTACCTGAGAAAGGGCCCTCAGTGTATTACATAAAATTAGTTATTAGTCTGAACGTCACTTGGATGGGTAAATCCAGAGACAGTTGTAAACAATATGTTTTAAAAATATTCTAGAATATTGTACATTAATGTTGTTTAACCTTGGCGGAAGTTTCCGCTCTTCGAATAGACTGTTTGATATTATTATTATTATTATTATTATTATTATTATTATTATTATTATTATTATTATTATTATTATTATTGTTATTATTATTATTGCAACGTGCATTTAGGATATATTTATTCCTGTTATTATAAAGAGGTAGGTTAGGTATATATTATTATTATTATTATTATTATTATTATTATTATTATTATTATTATTATTATTATTATTATTATTCGGTTAGAATGGCAGCATCAGTGGCTTTGATTTTATGTATATATATATATATATATATATATATATATATATATATTAATCTATATATACATATAGCATACATATGTATATATTTTAATATATATATGTAAAATCTTATCTAACGTATATAGCTTATATAATATAAAGTATGTTTGTGCATTCTGGGTAAATTAAATTGAATATAATACTTTATATTAGATAAGCCATGTACATTAGATAAGATTTTACATATATATATATATATATATATATATATATATATATATATATATATGTAAAATATATACATATATAGTATATATATACATATGTAATATATATATATATATATATATATATATATATATATATATATATATATATATATATATATATACTTGTCTTTACAACAGAGCTTTACAATGAATATTACATAAATAGTAAAAAATTTATAATGTATTTCACATTTATTAAAAATCGATTTTCAAGGGAATAAAGATAATTATGAAAGAGAAATACTGGCCACTATATCTGATTTATTTATTCAACGCTATCGCCGCATCAATTAATGATTGGCACATAAGTTATTGATAAACCACTGCCGGAGATAATTGGGAACTAATTATAATTCATATCTAGTTATGATAATTTGTAAAAATTTGAAAATTGTTTGCTTGAAAAAAGAAGTAAAAAATGCGCCGAAGTGTCTTCGGCGCAATGGACTTTTCTGTACATCGTATTTTTCGCTGGTCTCGGTGTAATGCTGTATGAGACACGGCCCATGAAACTGCATGGAACTTTAATCACAGCCCGGTGGTGGGATGTCCTATATCGTTGCCAGAAGCACGATTCTGGTTAACTTTAACCTTAAATAAAATAAAAACTACTGAGGCTAGAGGGCTGCAATTTGGTATGTTTGATGATTGGTGGGTGGATGATCAATATACCAATTTGCAGCCCTCTAGCCTCAGTAGTTTTTAAGATCTGAGGGCGGACAGAAAAATTGCCGGGAGAAAAATGTGCGGACGGACAGACAAAGCCGGCACAATAGTTTTCTTTTACAGAAATCTAATAAAAAGAGGATTAGAATGTAGACGTTTCAATTGTCACTAAATAAGAAGAGATTTAGGTGTTAAAGGAAGATATTTACTCCATCAAAATAAGAACGAGCATTCCGAAAATGAAGCCTCCTGTCGTAACAGATTGTCACAAAAGGACGAATCAATCTAGGTTGCCAGGTGTAGGGGAAGCGCTTGTCTGAGCAATAATTGAGGTGGGGGGGAAAGTGGCCACAGGAAGTGCAAGACCACATTCTGACCGAATTCAGCTCCATCTCTTATTGGTCTCAAGGGCTCTGGCATCCAGAGAGGCCAAGCAATATTTAATGGTTGTTGTTGGGGATCTTCTCGTCCCCTCAGTGTATGATGTCACTAGCTTTCTCTGTCTGTTGTGAGGTGAATGCATATGTATATATATGTGAATGCTTTGTAGCCATTTTATACATATACAAAGTATAAATTATCTGTTTGTTGTTCTTATCATTTGTTTTCATTTATTTTTAAGTAATTAGTCTACAGTGAAGTATGGAATAACGTTACCATTCGCTGATATACTGAATGACACTGACAATATTAAGAGAGCAATGCTGCCCTAAAATGGAAGACTGCAGGATCTGCAAAAACACAAGACTGAGAAAAATGGTAGATACTCCCTTGCCTTACTACTGATTTTGCAGAGACTGCAAATGGGACCCCCTAAACACTCGTGGAAAGCATTGAAGAATCATTCTGAAACTGCAGTAACTTGTGTATTAGTGTTTCACGAGTCCAGTAGCTGGCATATCTCAGTGTCGAAAATTTTGCTGATACTGCATTTTACCACTGTAGGGCAGAATTGTTGGCCGTGTATCTGTGATGAATTTTCCGAGAAATACGTCCTACGTCATTCAAGGGAAACGTGCTTCCCTTCATATCTCGTTATATGATAACGCCTTCTCCCTTCCAGCAGCAGTCCAGGAGAAAATGATATGTTGGAGATGTCAG
Source organism: Macrobrachium rosenbergii (assembly GCF_040412425.1). NCBI lineage: Eukaryota > Metazoa > Arthropoda > Malacostraca > Decapoda > Palaemonidae > Macrobrachium > Macrobrachium rosenbergii. Next base: position 31,435,457 of record NC_089764.1, on the reverse strand, counting down.
GTGTTGTTCCAAGGGTGAATAACATTGCCACCTCACCTTAGGAAGGGTGCAGTTTTTCCTTGGTCTAGAGAGGTATACAGACTTTATATTTGAATTGAATATAGAATTTATAAGAAAAGGGGAATTCTCTCCCGTTCAAGGTCTTTGAATTGAATTGAATTGAATATAGAATTTAGGCCTAAGGCCAAGCACTGGGACCTGTGGGGTCATTCAGCACTGAAACGGAAATTGACAGTAAAAGGTCTGAAAGGTGTAACAGGAGGAAAACCTCAAAGCAGTTGCACTATGAATCAATTGTTAGGAGAGGGTTGGAAAGTAAGATGGAAGAAAGAGAATATGAAAGGAGGCACAGTAAAAGACGCGAAAGAGGTTGCAGCTAGAGTCTCCTTGGTCTAGAGAGGTATACAGACTTTATATATAAAGGTTCAGAGGACAATATATCGAGAAAGTCATTAAAACAAGTGCTGTATAAAACAGTTAGTCACTTGTCTCTGTTATCTGCAAGGAATTTAAAACGATATATATATATATATATATATATATATATATATATATATATATATATATATATATATATATATATATATATATATATATATATATACTCATGACAGTTGTGCAAAGGTTGGTACTATTCAGAGAAAATGCTGTGACAGGCATCATAAAACTGTAATCAGCAGATACGACTCTGTCTTTAGTAATGAATATGAATTAACATCAATGGAATAAGAAGTACTTTGGTCTAAACTAGGCCAAGTCCCCATAGGCCTAACCATGAGATTAGAGCCAAAGAACTTGCTAAAATCATTCACAAAGGTATCACCTACTGCAAGATACTAGTGACAGATATCTGCAGACTTCAGAAAACCAATATTGAGGATCTAAGGATGAGAGAACTTCATTCTTTAGTCTAGAACAGTGGTTCTGAACCTTTTTTCAATGTATGCACCCCTTTCAAATCGGCAGTCAGTTCTCGCACCCCTTGAGTTGCTGAAATAAAAAAAAAGCTAAAATACAAAGTTGGTATGATGTGTATTAATAACAAAATCATATATAATAATAATAATAATAATAATAATAATAATAATAATAATAATAATAATATTATTATTATTATTATTATTATTATTATTATTATTATTATTAATTAATTATTATGTTATTTTTTTTATTTTTATTTTTTTGCAGAAAAAAATAACATGCGTATATAAAAATATATTTTGCTTTAATTATTCATAGGCATCCTCGCACCCCTTAGGAACCGGCTTCGTCCCTCCCCCCCTCCTAGGGGTGCGAGCACCCCTGGTTAAGAACCACTGGTGTAGAAGAACTACCAGATAATTTTCCACCAACCAGTCGCATCTCGCTAAGCTGCAGAGAGGACGAAACCATAATTTGAAATACCTAAACAAACGCAACCAAGGCCAGAGACGCAAGCACGTTAATGCACGGAAGATCACGAATTATCAAGAACACTAGAAGCATAACAATGTTGCGAGCAGAACAACACGGGAAACCTCAAGCAAAGTGCAAACAATGTCTTGATGTCATTAAGAACCAGGGAATGTTCGCGTGATTTCTGATGCGTGAAATAATTGTGACAACAGCGTGCCATTCTGATATTGTTGTCACGTTCGCCTTGTTTGAACCACGGTCAAGAGAAGGAGAAGGCCTGCTGGAATTCATTCTCCTGTGACAAATGCATATCCTCACTTTATCATTCGTCTTGTGAATATATATATATATATATATATATATATATATATATATATATATATATATATATATTTACAAATTATATAATTATATATATACTGTATGTATGTATATATATGTACATATATTTTTCTATACTTATGTGTAAATACACACACACACACACACACACACACACACACACACACACACACACATATATATATATATATATATATATATATATATATATATATATATATATATATGTATGTATACATTTATATAATATCTTTGTGTTTACATTTTGTAATTATCTTTGATTTGCTTGTATAGGTTAAACGATACTGTTTAATTTTGCTTGTATAGGTTAAAATATGTATTAATTTTATATATATATTTATATATATATATATATATATATATATATATATATATATATATATATATATATATATATATATATATATATAACACAGCCTCATTTTCTGTGGAAGAGATCCCACAATCCTGTTAGAATAATCTACCAAAATCAAAGGAATTTTATTTTTTCCACTTAATTCTCGAGGATAATATTTTCCTTACATAGATTATAGTAACCGCTTTCTACTCCGTAGTCGCCTACGTAAGATTGACTAGTAATCTCGAGCCTATAGTAGTTTGAGGATGTCAAAGTACCCATCTGAAGGTTAAATGGCATCATTACACCGTGTTAACAGTGTACTGGCGAAGAAGATTACTCTCTCAAGGACCTTGAATGGGAGTGATTTCCCTTCCATTCGTTCATTATAAATCTCTTGTGTTCACTACCCTTTTTTATAGAGTAATTTCATACAAAAGAATGACTTGATGCAATGGCGAGGAAGATTACTTTCCTAAAGACCTTGGCCCCATTTGGGGCGTTAGTGCCGTCAGTACACCTCATGCTGTGCACTGTAGTCATTACTTGAAAGGGTCTTTTGCAGCGTGCCTTCCTTAGGCCCTTAGCTGCAACGAAACCCTCTCCTGAATGACCTCATAGGTCTGAGTGCTTGGCCTTTGGCTAAAATTCTATATACGATTCAGTTAAATTAAAAAAAAAATCGAAGGTCTTTGAATGGGGGAGAATTCCCTTCTTCTTATAAATCTGTCGCATTCAGTGGCCTCTGTACAAGTGATTCCGCACAATAGATTGGCCTTCTTGAAAGTCACCTTTCATTTTTTACTTAATAATGCTTAGTTGTAATGTTGTTTCTCTTGGACAGTAATATTTTTTTTCGTTGGTATCTTATTTCGTTTCTCGTCCTTTGATCATTCAGAAAAATAACTTCAAAGACATCTAAATCGAGTTTTGCAATGACGATATTATGTATATAATCATCTCCATCGCGTCATTATTTGATTTCGCGTAAATATTTATATTGTCTATTCATCTGAAATATCATAAAGAATTTATGTTATACAAATTATTTAAAGATATTTCTATAATAAAATTTTTATAATGTCTCAGACGAATAAAAAATATAAATATTTAAGCGAAATCAAATAATGACACAATGGAGACGATTATTATCGTCGTTGCAAAACTCGATTTAGATTTCTTTGAAGTTAATTTTTCTGAATGATCAAAGGACGAGAAACGAGGTAAGATACTAAGAAAAAAATATTACTTTCCAAGAAAAACAGGAATAATATCGTTATTCTCATGAAGTTTCGAGGCGAGGCTTATCTCAAAGGGAAGCCGATAGAAACTATACAACCAGGCCTGTAAAAGTTAATTCGGGAAAAGCTTCGCTTCTCTGGATCTGGAAAAATTCTCTACATTGAATTTTCCCAGGAAATGGAAGTTTCTCAGTTCCTCTGTATACTATCTTAAGATGAGACGGGCTTACGCAATCCCATTAGTTTTGAGGAATTAAAGTACCAGTTTTTGTTCGGGATATTTTGTGTCCATAATGAAATAGTTCATAATTTTTTAAAATGGTTTCTTTAGTGATTTGTGTCAAATGTAACTATTGATTATATTTGATCGTTTTATCAAAGGTATTAATACTAAGTCTGCGCGAGAACGTATTGATCAAGCAGATATTTCATGACTTATGATGTAAGCTAAGTAAGAAGATGAAATAATTGATCTGACTCTAAATAGGGAGAACGCTGCAGAAATAGTGGTAAGTGGTAAGAGGGATATTTGAATTTTACATTTACGTTTTTCATTCTTTTTTGGGGGGGAGGTTTATGGATAATATGTGATAAATTGATTTTTCTGTCATAATGCAATGTAGATTCCATACTTTCTCAGACCATGCTTGCTCAAGACGATCTGGTAATTATAAGAAAATGCTCCCCAAGAAGATTTTGTTTGTTTTTGAATTTTATTTTACTGTACAATATAGGAAAGTGTGTATATGATGCAGTACAGGTGAGATAACTTGAAAAATTTACTGGAATGATGTGAGAAATTTACTGTCTTTTGTTACACTTTTTTTATTTAACTTGACTTCCGTGTCTATCTGTCTGTCCGTCTGTTTGGGTCAAAACTTATAACTCAATTTTCGACCTGCTCCCTTCGTCCGAGGGACTTAAAATTTTGCATGGTTACTCAATTCCGGTGACAATACAACCTTACATGATCAGTAGGTCAGCAATGACCTCGAGTGAACTTACAGTGACCTCTCCCAATATCTCAGGATTTATATGAAACTCTTCGGATTTTTCATACCTTCTTTGACTCAGTAGAATAAGTTAACAACTCTACGGATTTTTCAAACCTTCTTTGGCTCGACAGGATATCACGTTCAATTTTTTTTTTAGTTATAATCATAAATCGGTTAAAATTTCCGTCAAAATAAAATAAAGAAATAAAAAAAATTTTAAACATGCTTTTAATAAAATGTACTGAAAAGTAAAAAAAGATAATTAATTGAGACACGTGCCTCAAATAATTACTTGTTTTTAAATTTTTTAGTGCATTTTAATAAAAGCATGTTGGAAAAAAATTTGTATATTTTTTTATTTTATTTTGACAGAAATTCTCAAATAACTATTTTTTTTTACCTTTTAGTGCATTTTAATGAAAGCGTGTTTTAATTTTTTTTTTTTTATGTTTTGTGGTTCATCCCTGAGGGGCTGGTAATAAATATGGCGTCCCGTGGAGCTTTTCTGCGCCAAATAACAGAAAACGATAAATTTCTCATATTATTCCGGTAAATTTTTCAAGTTATCTCAGCTGTACTGCACCATATATACGCTTTTCTATATTGTACAGTAAAACAAATCAAATATATACAATATCTTCTTGGGGATCATTTTCTTATAATTACCAGATCTTCTTGAGCAAGAATGGTCAGAGAAAGTACGGCGCCTATATTACATTATGGCAGAAAAATCAGTTTCTTATATATTAAGCAATAGGATTCAAAAACTCCCCCCAAAATAATATAAAATATAGATGTTAAGTTTAAATACACGTTTTTCTATATTGTCCAGTCAAAAACTTTAGTTAAATACACGTTTTTCTATACTGTCCAGTCAAAAACTTTAATTTAAAAAAAAAAATCTCATTGCATAGCTCGTCCTGAGAATTACCAGACCCTCTTGAACAATCGTAGCCCGAGAAACTGTGGAACCTTCATTGCATTATAACAGAAAAGATTAACTTTATTACGTATTAAGCAATAAGGTCCAAAATTCCGAAGACCAAGAGTAAAAAAAATATGAATGATAAATTCAAATACCTTTATTACCATTTATCACTATTTTTCCAGCGTTCTTGCTTTCCAGAGGTATGCTAATTACTTTCTCCCATTACTTAGTTCATTTTCTTAATCGATCCCCAGTTTGGCCTGCATTAAATAGATCGTCCTTAGACCAGCGTATAAAGGAAATATTCCGATCGATGTTTCATAGGCAAACAAACATAGCGATCTCTAATAAACAAGTTAACACTGCGCATTGAACAGTGCATGAAATATCTGCTTTACCAATAAGTTCTCGCGGAAACTTTATCCACTTCAAAGATCTTCCGTAGGCCGCAAGGTCTTTCTTGGTAAATCCGGCAATATTCGTTTTCGTGCGTTTCCTATTTCGACTGGAATGAGAGCATCCATCTGATTCGTGGTTGAATAACAGAGGGAATCTCAGGAAGCGCCGGGAATATCGGAGGTTGGAACGAATGCCGGAAAGGAGAAAAGGAATTTGTTGGCGAGTGATGAAACTTCGTACTGATGGGTTTTTCCAAGCTTCCCTTTTATTCTTTCGGCTAAGATTCCTTTTTATTATTATTATTATTATTATTATTATTATTATTATTATTATTATTATTATTATTATTATTATTATTATTATAGCTTTTTCAAGTCTTTCCTTTTATTCTTCCAACTAAGATTCTTTTTTTATTATTATTATTATTATTATTATTATTATTATTATTATTATTATTATTATTATTATTATTATTATTATTATTATTATTATTATAGCTTTTTCCAATCTTTCTGTAATATTCTTTTTTCATTAATATTATTATTTTATTATTATTATTATTATTATTATTATTATTATTATTATTATTATTATTATTATTATTATAGCTTTTTCCAATGTTTCCTTATATTCTTCCAACTAAGATTCCTCATTATTATTATTATTATTATTATTATTATTATTTTTATTATTATTATTATTATTATTATTATTATTATTATTATTATGGCTTTTTCCAATCTTTCCTTATATTCTTTCAGCTAATATTCCTTTTTATTATTATTATTATTATTATTATTATTATTATTATTATTATTATTATTATTATTATTATTATAGCTTTTTCCAATCTTTCCTTATATTCTTCCAACTAAGATTCCTCATTATTATTATTATTATTATTATTATTATTATTATTATTATTATTATTATTATTATTATTATTATTATTATTATTATTATTATTTCCGTAGATGAAACCTATTCACACGGAACAAGCCCACCAAAGGGGCCACTGACTTGAAATTCAAGCTTCCAAAGAATGTTGGTTTCAGCCTCCCACCGCAGACCCCACACTGCAGCAGTAACTGATCATGAGCCAGTGATTTTTCACCGCCCTGGGGGAGACGCGAACCCGCGACATCCGAGCGGCATGCCACAACAGTAAGCACCATACCAGCGGATCCAAAATGAAATAATTTGGCAAAACCGTCGGAAAGGCTTTGTGCGTTGCTTTCAATAAATTCAATATATAATCTGACATACGATTATTTAGATGAAGAATGATGATATCAGCTTCAAATCTCGTTAAATTTCTTCTCTTTTATTTGGAAGTATTCCAGATCAATGCGGTAGAAACAGATCTTTGAAGATGTAAATTGCAAAGCGTTGTATCCGCAGATTCAGTGGAGATTTGAACGTATAAAATCTCGCTACCAGGAAGCCATTGAGAACAGATTTAATCGCTTAAGGATTCGAACTGCGCCATTGATTTTGTTGTCGAATACCGAGAGAGGAAACCATTAAAAAAAAAAATGAAAGATGCACCGAAGTTTCTTCGGCGCAATCGAGTTTTCTGTACAGCGTATAATCAAGGCCACCGAAAGTAGATCTATCTTTCGGTGGTCTCGGTATAATGCTGTTTGACTTGCGGTCCATGAAACTTTCAGCCACGGCCCGGTGGTGGCCTGTCCTATATTGTTGTCAGACACACGATTATGGCTAACTTTAACCTTAAATGAAATAAAAACTACTGAGGCTAGAGGGCTGCAATTTGGTATGTTTAATGATTGGATGGTGGATGATCAACATACTAATTTGTAGTCCTTTAGCCTCAGCAGTTTTTAAAAGTGCGGACAGAAAAAAGTGCGGACGGACAGACAAAGCCGGCACAATAGTTTTCTTTTACAGAAAACTAAAAAAAAGAAAAAAAGAAACAGGAATTCAATAACACGGTTCTCGCTTTCATTTTCCACCTGTAATGAAATTGGAGAGTAAAAGAAAACTACTTTTAAGAGATAAACATTTTTGTGGAATTGAGAACTCTTTTTAGTTCCAGGTTTCATATTCGTGGCTACAAGTCCGTGATGGTGACTGATATTCATAGTTTTCAGGCTAGCCAGCACTGTCAAATATCTTCTTAGGGAAATATTAGATAGATCTTTTTAAAATTTTCTGGAAGAGTAAAATCTATCGATAAAAAAAATTCGTGAGGGAAAATCCTCTGTGAGTAGAACTTTCTTCAGGCAGAATTTTTCACCCGTGGAATTCTCTAAAGCAATTGTTCTTAACCTTTTTTCAATATTTGCACCGCTTTCAAATCAACAGTCAGTTCTCGCACTCCCTGAATTACTGAAATAAAAAAAAGGTAAAATGCAAAGTTGATATGATGTTGCAACGTTGCCAATTCATTAGGAAATTCGGTGTAGGTTTATCTATAGCTCAGAGCACTGCTGTAGCAAATAATAATAATAATAATAATAATAATAATAATAATAATAATAATAATAATAATAATAATAATAATAATAATAAATATTATTATTAAGTTTTTATTTTATTTTATTTTCTTTCATTTTATTGTTTTTGCAGAAAAAATACCATGCATATATAAAAATATATTTTGCTTTAATTATCCATAGACATCCTCCCACCCCTTGGGAACCGCACCCCACCCGTGGTTAAGGACCACTGCCCTAAAACGACTGCCCTACTCGACTGATGCCCATTGCACTGCGCCAGTCATTCGGAGGTAGGAAGAACCTACTTATGCAACTGATTCCTGAAACAAGGAAGTTGCTCAGAGAATCTCGGAGAACACGGGTCCATTTCACCTCTTCAGAATGTACTGATCGCACTCTGAAGACTTTCGGCCATAAAATCCGAACACAGTTAGGCGTTTAAAAGACGCAACTCTCTGCCTGAATAGAGAACGGTTTCCTTCGCAGAAGATGAAAGAACAAGCATGGAAATCTGAAAGTTGGTTCAATTGGTTGTCGTCACGACTGGGAAATCAAGCGTCAGGATTCGTTCCTGGAAAGAAGAAGATTGTCTGGGCGTTTGTCAGTCGGGTTGCCTGTCTCCGGTATGTTGTCAATGCGCTTTCCAGAACGTTTCCAGGATACGTGGATACATCCATTTTTAGTTTTCTGTAAAAGAAAACTGTTGTAATGGCTTTGTCCGCCCTCAGATCTTAAAAACTATTGAGGCTACAGGGCTGAAAATTGGTTTGTTGATCATCCACCCTCCAGTCATGAAAACATACCAAATTGCAGCCCTCTAACCTCAGTAGTTTTTATTTTATTTAAGGTTAAAGTTAGCCATAATCGTGCATCTGACAACGATATAGGCCAGGCAACCACCAAGCCGTGGTTAAAGTTTCATGGGCCGCAGCTCATACAGCATTATACTGAGACCTCCGGAAGACTGATCTATTTTCGGTGGCCTTGATTATAGCTTTTTAAGAAAATGATTGGTATGTTTGATGATTGGTGGGTGGATGATCAAAAAATTTGGAGCCTCAGTAGTTTTTAAGAAGGGCGGGCGGACAGAAAAGTGCGGGCGGACAGACAAAGGCGGCACAATATTTTCTTTACAGAAAACTTAAAACCACATTGTTTTTATTACTTGATTGCAATTTCACGTTTAAGCGAACAACGCAGAGAAACGCAATATTTTTCTTTTCAAATCGTTCTGTATTTTGCTTGCGACAAATCAGACCCAAATAGGAATTCCTGTTTCATTTGAGACTGATTTATTTTCACTGATTGCAAGCAATTAAGGATTGTTACGTCATTTCCAGTTTCATATATCTGGGGCAACATTCTTCGTAGTGTGTAAGGGCAATGACTTGTGTTTGTGTGTGTATATATATATATATATATATATATATATATATATATATATATATATATATATATATATATATATATATATGTATATATATATATATATATATATATACACATATATATATATAGGTATACATATATATATATATATATATATATATATATATATATATATATATACATATATATATATATATATATATATATATATATATATATATATATATATATATATATATATATATATATATATATATATATATATATATATATATATATATATATATATATATATATATATATATATATATATATTTGTATTTAAACGGCAGGGACCACTCTGAGCTTTAGGAGAATGTAAAAATCTCTAACAGATATTCATGGTTTTTTCCCCCTTCCACCGGATTTTGTAGGCTAAAAAGCCATTATAAAAAACCAACAATTCTCTGGTGATCAAATCACCTTTCTCTCAGTCCCCCCAAAAAAAGGACAGTAATCTAATAATCTACTCTGTGTGTGTGTGTGTGTTTGTAAATATTACCATTATTGGAGAAAGTTCAATATTTAGATTTATGTACATGTACATAGCTGTGGTTTTCTTCCCCCCATTTCAAGACTCATGCTACTATGAGTATTTTTTAATTGCCGTTATTGTATTCTCCATGTCTGCAGGCATTTATCTTTCATGCCTTTCTCTCCTTGGCACTCCTAGTTTTCTGTACTTCGTATAATCAAGGCCACCGAAAATAGATCTATCTTTCCATGCTGTATGAGCTGTGGCCCGTGAATTTTTAACCACCGGCCGTTGGTGGCCTGTCCTATAACGTTGCCTGACGTATGATTATGGCTAACTTTAACCTTGAATAAAATGAAAACTACTGAGGCTAGGGGGCTGCAGTTTGGTATGTTCGATGATTGGAGGGTGGATGATCAACATACCAGTTTGCAGCCTTCTAGCCTCAGTAGTTTTTAAGGTCTGAGGGCGGGCAGAAAAGTGCGGATAGAAAAAAGTGCGGGCAGAAAAAAGTGCTGACAAAAAAGAAGTGCGGACAGAAAAAGTGCGGACAGAATAAAGTGCGGAAAGACAGACAAAGCCGGCACAACAGTTTTCTTTTACAGAAAACTAAAAGAAACGCTGGTTTGTGCTTTGTCATTTGTTTAAAGATCTGATTTTATCACTGGGTTTCTTGGCCACTATTTTCATTTAAAAATGTGCATTCGTCCACTTATTTTTTTTATGATCTTTCCACTCACCCCTCCCAGGTGCAAGATCGAGAATGAATATCAACGCTGTGTTTCTGGGTGAAGTTTGTGCGATCTTCCAACCAGAACCTAAAGGCGATAGCACCTTACCTGTCTTCCCACCTTTATCAAGTAGAAAGGAGGGCACGCCGCTTAAAAGTTCTACACGCCTTGTTTTTCGTCCAGAGAGATTTTTGAGACTTATGCTTCTCCAGTTCAGTAGTGCAGTATTACAGAGGGGGCTTTGCTGCCGTAAAATGGAAGACTCGAGTATCTGCAAAAATACAAAACTGAGAAAAATGGTAGGCACTGTAGTTTTCCCTTGCCTTACTAATCATTTTGCAGATACTACAAATGGGAGCCCCTAAATAAAGCGTCGAAGAATCATTCTGAAACGGCAGTAGCTTGCGTATTAGTGTTTCACGAGCCCAGTAGGTGGGCATATCTCAGTTTCGAAGATTTTGCAGCTACTGCAGTTTTCCATTTAAGGGCAGAATGGTGCTAGGAAATTTAGACTTGTATTATGTTACGAAGATCGTGTTCAAGCTTTGAGGAAGAATTCTCATGGAGAGGTATGTCACCTTTTTGTAAAATCTCTGTTTTATACGTTTCAGTATCCCTGCATAGGTCAGTGTCACTAGAGAGAGAGAGAGAGAGAGAGAGAGAGAGAGAGAGAGAGAGAGAGAGAGAGAGAGAGAGAGAGAGAGAGAGGGAATTTGTAGGATATAAACTATTATAATCATGTAGAGAATCAAATAAAAAGATCTCTGGACCTTGGAGAACGTATTTGCTAATTTTACTTGCCGTGCAGCTTCTTTGATAGTCTGATTCATGGTTACATAGACTACTAATCTCGGGTATTGTTACAGTCAGTGTCCAGTTACAGTTAGTATGCAGTTACAGTCCCTATAAAAAAAACCGTCCAGAAATCCAGCGAATACGATTTGCTCACGAAAACAGACCAGTGAATAAAGGCTTCATAATTCCGTACTAAGAAGGTTGAAGTGGACTTGCATAAGTGTAATACAAGAATTTTGCTGACTCCTACCAGTATTTCTAAATGGAGGTCGATTGTCATGTGCTATGTCACCGCATTTTCGTATTCCGTTGCATTCTGATAACGAGAAGCAAATATACACTTTCTTTTCCAATACTAGGTAAGTATACATACCAGTGAATAAAATATGGACTTTTTCGATTCAGCTACACAAGCAATTGAAAATTCTTTTCAGTCCTCTGGCTGACGATAATGAATATTTCAGTATTCAGACAACTTTGCAGCTTAGAGAAACTGTGCTTACCGTTCTACTCACCGTAAAGTGGGCGCTGTTATCTACAATAGGACGGTTTCCCTCTGAAAATGTCAATGAATAGGTTTGTTGATTATTAGAGGCTAACATTTGGGGCCCAGTGGCATTCATTTTATTATTTAAAAAAAAAAAAAATATATATATATATATATATATATATATATGTGTGTATATATATATATATATATATATATATATATATATATATATATATATATATATATATATATATATATATATATATATATATATATACACACACACACACACACACACACACACACACACACACACACACATAAACGGCAGGGAATACTCCGAGCTTTAGGAAGATATAAAAACCTGTAACAGATTGTCATGGTTTTCCCCCTTTCACCGGATTTTATAGGCTAAAAAACTCAATAAAAAAACCAACGATTCTCTGGTGATCATATGACCTTTCTCTCAGTCAAAAAAAAAGGACAATAATCTACTCTGTTATATTAAAAGGGGGGGACGATTCCACTTCTCTGCTACCATTCATTTTTTTATATTTATGCTTCTTTATTATTTTCATTTTATTTCATTCTCCAAATTGTATTTTTATTTTTTTATTATTTTATATTTATGCTTTTCCAAATTGTATTGTTTCATTATTCTCTTTATTATTTTCGTCTGTGTTCTTGGATGCCCTTACTAAGGCTACGTTTGGGTTACTGATTCTCCATCCAAAGTTGATTCCTGGAATTAAATTTCTCGTTCTTGTGTTACTATAATTCTCCTTGTTTGTCTGAACAATTTGTTAAGTCAGTTTATTGAATAATTCGTATCTCCTGAACCAGTGGTTCTCTTTACTCATTCCTGATCTACTGGTAGTTACGTATATTCCGCCCTAAAATGGAAAACTTGCAGCATCTGTAAAACTTTCAAAATTTAAATATGCCACTTATGAGCTCGTGAGACACTAATACACAAGTTACTGCAGTTTCAGAATGATTCTTCAATGCTTTCCACGAGTATTTAGGGGGTCCCGTTTGCAGTATCTGCAAAATCAGTGGTAAGGCAGGGGAAAACTGCATTATCTACCATTTTTCTCAGTTTTGTATTTTTGCAGATATTGCAGTCTTCCATTTTAGGGCAGCATTGTGATATGTGCCTCAGTGACATTGCTTGAATATTACGATTCCATGCTTGCTATGTACTTCAAATCGGGATTATATTCTTCTCTTGTTATCGAAAATGTCGAAAAAGTTGATGGCAAACGGCCGTGAGGGCGGGATTTTAAAAATTTTAATTTTGGACTCTCTTTGCTCATCGTGTTAATTTTTTCCACTGTTAATTATTCACACTATTCTAGTCAGTAAAAGTATCACGTTCTTTTCATTAACTATAGAGCTTCCTGTCGTTTCAGTGGAGTGCTTTTCCCTGAAAGGACTGGTGGATTAGACTCTTCATTAAAATTATTCATTACCCAAGAGTCATTCCGCTTCAGAGGTTTTATATAGAAAAGACACATCTATTTTCGGTCCCTTTCCTTGTTGTACAACAAATTAAAATCTGCCAAAGCTGCTACAATTTTTCAGTGATTTGTGATTGGAGATAATATACGTATCATTATTAATACCCGTATTGAATGGAGGCATGGTATTATTAAAACTAATCGGATTTATAACATGGGTAAAGCTTTTTCGATTCCTTTTTAGTTTTCTGAAAAGGTAATTATTGTGCCGGCTTTGTCTGTCCGTCCGCACTTTATTCTGTCCGCACTTTTTCTGTCCGTCCCCAGATTTTAAAAACTACTGAGGCTAGAAGGCTGCAAATTGGGATGTTGATCATCCAACCCTCCAGTCATCAAACATACCAAATTGCAGCCCTCTAGCCTCAGTAGTTTTTTTAAAAATTTTATTGAAGGTTAAAGTTAGCCGTAACCGTGCATCTGGCAACGATATAGGCCAAGCCACCACCGTGCCGTGGTTAAAGTTTCATGGGCCGCGGTTCATACAGCATTATACCGAGACCACCGAAAGATTTGATCTATTTTCGGTGGCCTTGATTACACGCTGTACAGGAAGCTCGATTGCGCCGTAGAAACTTCAGCTGCGATAAGAAATGATTTTGAAAAAAATTAATGTTTCTCGACCTTATTCTAACTCATTTTCAGAATCGGAGTGGGGACAGAGACCTTCCATGATTTACTCGCATAAACTTAATGGTCACTATGATGTAATTACGGCTTGGTTCCCGAAGGATGGTAGTGCCGGCAGTGCACCTCACGTGGTGCACTGTAGGCATTACTTGTGGCTCTTTGCAGCGTCCCTTCCATGATATGGTTCCCTTACATCTCAAATTTTTTGGCGTCGTTACCCCCCCGCCCCCCGCCCCCCCGGGGGCCAGTGGTGTGATAGATCATCATTAACCCCCACCCCATTTCTCTTCAGCTATGTGAAGTTATAATATAAAGGAAAGAAAACATTGGAATGCTTAGTTTCTAATGCATTTCATATGTAAGAAATTCATTTTACTTTTACTCAAGTCTTAAGAAATAAAGAAGTCGGATTTTAGACATTATTCCTTTGACAAAAAATTAAAATTAGAGTATCGTTCCTTTTATTACAAATTCTTATTTTCTTTATGATAAAAATGAATCTATTTACTTATATATTATTTATTAATTAATTTATTTAATTTATTCATTTATTTATTATTATTATTTATACATTTACTGAATTTTATTCGTTACCCCAGAAATTACAATTAAAGCATTGTTCTTTTTATTACAAATTCTTAGTTTCTTTATGATAAAAATGAATCTATTGACTTATGTGATATTTATTAATTAATTAATTTAATTAATTAATTTGTTTATTATTATTATTTATACATTTACTGAATTTTACTCTAAACAACTATTACTTTCAGAAAGTTTGAGAACCGCTGCTGTAAGCAATTCATCTGCGATAATGAGGAGATAGAATTTTCTTTATCTCGGACACTGTTCCGAGCAGACAATTACCTCTGCATTATCATTCGTAAAAAAGCCATCGTCAATTAATGATGCTATTGAAGGTAATGGTTGCTAAATTAAGATACTTTCCGCTTTCTCTCTCATTATCATTGTGTCATCTGCTCGCGATGCTTTAATTATGCGATAATGAAGTCTCAGTCTCCGTGCCCTGATGTATTACACGAGATAATAAATGCTTTTATTGAAATGCATCGTTATATATATATATATATATATATATATATATATATATATATATATATATATATATATATATATATATATATATATATATATATATATATATATATATATATATATATATATATATATATATTTTTTTTTTTCAAGAGCATTGTGCTAATGGGGATTTAGACTCTAAACTGGGAATGATAATGATCAAGACTGTTGATTAAAAATCTGGTATTGGGGCCGTTTCTCAAAATAGCCATCACACTGATTATTAACAAAATATTCGCGAAGATGTGATTGCCTTGTCAGAGATTAAAGGGGAACTTTTATGTATTTTTAGTTTTCTGAAAGGAAAACTATTGTGCCGGCTTTGTCTGTCCGTCCGCGCTTTTTCTGTCCGCACTTTTTTCTGTCCGACCTCAGATCTTAAAAACTACTGACGCTAGAAGGCTGCAAATTGGTATGTTGATCATCCACCCTCTGATCATCAAGCATACCAAATTGCAGCCCTCTATCCTCATTAGTTTTTATTTTATTTAAGGTTAAAATTAGCCATGCTCGTGCGTCTGGCAACGATATAGGCCATGCCACCACCGGCCCGTGGTTAAAGTTTCATTTGCCGCGGCTCACACAGCATTAATCGAGACCGCCGAAAGATAGACCTGTTTTCGGTGGCCTTGATTATACGCTGTAGCGGCTGTACAGAAAACTCGATTGCGCCGAACAAGAAACTTCGGCGCACTTCTAACTTGATTTTCCACCATCGTCCCTTTCGTCGACGTTAACGGAGAGAGGTTTACTTTGTCATCGCACAAGTAAAGCTGCCGTTACCTGGAATAATTACCTGTCAGGTACACACTGCCGTTATTAATTTCTTGTTCCCTACCGGGAATTATAGAGCCGGTACTCTTTCTGAGTATGAGGGGCGATCAGTATCAAGAATCAATTCCCGGAAAACGTAATTTCTAACAAAACAATAAAAAATGCGCCGAAGTTTCTTCGGCGCAATTGAGTTTTCTGTACGTCATACAATCGAGGCCACCGAAAATAGATCTATCTATCTATCTATCTGAGAACGGACAGAAAAAGTGCGGACGGACAGACAAAGCCGGCACAATAGTTTTCTTTTACAGAAAACTAATAAAAAGTGATTAAAGTGTAGAATTTAATCGTTTGGAGTTGAGTAAATAATGAAGATATTATGCCAGTCATGATCAAGATCCGCTCACTTTTCAATAAGGAATTTGGGTGTGGATCACGCATGCGCACAAACGCGAGGTAGAATTTGTAGGTATAATAAGGAGACTAACAGAGAAATTACTTTGGAATAAGAAGCTTTTAGATAAAGCGTGTACCTAAATATAATATATACATATGTACATATATATCTGTGTTTATATGTGTGTGCGTTGATGCCTTTATACAACAGTGTGTGTGTGTTCACAAGTGTATATAAAAATTCCTTTCGGCTTCTCTCTAGTTTGCTGAACGAATTGACCTGCATTGTTGACGTTCGTAGATAACCAAATTACAAAACTGCGTCGATTGCATTTGGTTCCAAACTTGCCCTTTGAAATGGATTCCCAGCAACTGCTGTTAGGTTTAGCACCTCGTCTATTCTCGTACAAAGTACAGAGAGTCAGTGAATGCTACTAATTTTAAAGGACCCTCAAATTATGTGACAGGTTTCAGCTGTGAAAATGTATACGTTCATTGCACAGAAAGTCAGTGAACGCTACTAATTTTAAAGGACCCTCAAATTATGAGACAGGTAATTTTAAAGGACCCTCAAATTATGTGACAGGTTTCAGCTGTGAAAATGTACACGTTCATGGCTTTGCAAACTTGTATTACGCTTTTCATAATGCACAGAGAACTGGAAGACACATCCAGGACTGGTTTCACGTTCCAGTATTTTCGGTCTCCTGACAGGTGAGGGTCATTCTTGTCCAGGTGGTGCCGCTTATTGGCATCATCCAGACGGTGGCATTTCAGTCTCCCAGGCAGACGAGTCCGGGTGACTCGATATATGCCAGTCGTGCGGTAATAAAATAACGGAGAGAGAGAGAGAGAGAGAGAGAGAGAGAGAGAGAGAGAGAGAGAGAGAGAGAGAGAGAGAGAGTGAATTGTGTAGTTATAAAAGAAGAGAAAGAGTGAGACTTACAGTTATAATATTTAAAGAAGAAGAAAGGAAGTGAATTGTGTAGTTATAAAAAGAGAGAGTGAGAGTCTTATAGTTATAAAATAACACACACACACACACGCAGAGAGAGAGAGAGAGAGAGAGAGAGAGAGAGAGAGAGAGAGAGAGAGAGAGAGAGAGAGAGAGAGAGAGAGAGAGAGAGAGAAGGAAAACATGAGAATTGTGTAGTTATAAAAAGAGAGAGAGTGAGAATCTTATAGTTATAGAATAAAACACAGAGAGAGAGAGAGAGAGAGAGAGAGAGAGAGAGAGAGAGAGAGAGAGAGAAGAAGATGATAGTTATAAAAAAAAGAAAGAAGAATCTTATAGTTATGAAATAACAAAGAGTATTAGAGAGAGTAATTATAGAAATATGAGAATTGTGTAGTTATAAAAGAGAAAGAGTTCTGAATCTTATAGTTATGAAATAGAACAGAGAGAGAGAGAGAGAGAGAGAGAGAGAGAGAGAGAGAGAGAGAGAGAGAGAGAGAGAGAGAAGCAGGCATTAGTTCTTATTTAGCGTGTTCTTAAATGAACACAATGATATTCTAAGAAAAACACTAAGGATAATATAAAGAAAAATCATGACAAACGTATTAGATAATTATAAAAAATAAATATTCTCTAATCTTCAAATTATTGAAACGATTTTCGTATGGTAGCGTATCTCCCCCATCTCTCTCTCTCTCTCTCTCTCTCTCTCTCTCTCTCTCTCTCTCTCTCTCTCGGCTTACAATTTCGTACTTTTCAATGAGCACGGTTTCTGACACGTATAAATTATCAAAACATTTGATATTCAGATTATTGGCTATTGGGTAATTTACATACCACCCTACAAGCTCTTTCGGCTTCATTTGCTCTACAAATACTCGTCTTCTAATTTCCATGTATCCAAAGTAATCCCTCCGGTGTGAATACTACATTCCTAATTATTTAATCATAGCATCCTACGCTTGACTGCACGCAGGATATTCCGTCCCATATCAGCAGCAAAGGATTTCTAAGCCTTTTTTTATTTTGTTTGTTTTTTGGTTAATATAATTAGATCAGTTTCTTGTGAATTTTTATTGTTTCAAGATTCCTCAGCAGTTGTCGCAGAGTCTGCGCTGTGCTGTTCTGTGTGTCAGCTCACACACACACACACACACACACACACACACACACACACACACATATATATATATATATATATATATATATATATATATATATATATATATACATATACATATACATATATATATTACCTATATATATTGATTTTCATTAAAGAAGACTACTGATTTTAATATTAGATCCAAACGGTCTTAGAAATTCGTCTTTTTCATTTATTTATTGCAATGTAAACAAATTTCAGTCTGGTAACTGACAAACTTCATCAAGACCATCGAATAGAATATTCTCTCTCTCTCTCTCTCTCTCTCTCTCTCTCTCTCTCTCTCTCTCTCTCTCTCTCCTCTTTTCTTGATATATGTCTGATCGTTTTTCTTGTCTCCTGTCATGAAAAACAAAAAAGATTGTGACATGTGAGCAAATATTCTTATCCACATGATGACACTCTTATGAATCCCTTTTACTGTGAAGATGTCGAGGAAGGTGA
Organism: Macrobrachium rosenbergii; assembly: GCF_040412425.1. Taxonomy (NCBI): domain Eukaryota; kingdom Metazoa; phylum Arthropoda; class Malacostraca; order Decapoda; family Palaemonidae; genus Macrobrachium; species Macrobrachium rosenbergii. Next base: position 31,416,439 of record NC_089764.1, on the reverse strand, counting down.
GCTCCGGTCATAGCAACAGTTAGGTGGTAATGGACCTCCTTTCTTGAGTAAAATGTTCAGTATTTTCAGAGGTTTTCCATGGAGCCTTGACACCCTTTGTGTGTGAACCCAGAAGTTACATCGCCATCTAAGTTCCACGGGACACGTTGGGAAATTGCTGTGTCAGCGAAAAAGAATCATATTAGGAATTCCAATAATGTTTAAGAACCGGAGCAAGTGTAGAGTCTTTGCAAAGAAAAGGTGCTTGGTAACAGAATGACAGACTATTGTATTTCGCTGTTATATATCCCAGCAATTCCAATAATAAGTCTAGAAGTGAAGCAAGTGTAGAGTCTTCGTGAAAGAAAGGTGGCATCTTGCTACTCTGTTGCACAACAGGATTTTATATCTCCTACAAGAGGCGAAACTTTGTTCTGACAATTTTGTATCATAAAACAGTTTTTCGTAGACAACTTCTTTCATTTGCTCAGCGACTTGAATACGGCAAGAAACTCATTTAAACTTCTTCAGCATCAATAAAAAACACATGTCGTTCTTCTTCCTCCCCTTCATCTCAGGAGACCTGAGATTCTTCTGAATTCTGGACTGAGAGCCTGAAAGCCACTTTACGCTCTGCCACTTCCCATGGCGCGGTTTTTGGCCCCCGGTCTAAAAGGCGGCTCGATAGCTTTTAGAGGGACTTCTCCCTTCCGTCAAAGGGGCTTTCAATGTCGTGTTGCAAGAGGGGAAAAAATAGTATCTGCTTCTTCTTCTTCTTCTATTTCTGCTGCTTCTCAATTTTTGACCCTAATCTGGATCTCTGTTGTTGATTAGTCGCCTTGAGCTGCTTCTGCCGTGAGCTGCTCATTTCTCAATTGGTCTTGTCAGACGGCTTATGGGGGAAAAGATTACAGACGTTCCTAATTGTTGTCAGGAATTACATACTGCTTCCTTGATTGGCAATTATCGTCGGGAACTGCTGCTAAGTGACACCCTGAAAAGGAAACCTGATCTCCTGGGGGAGAATTGTGAGGCAAATCGGTTTCAAAGCCGGATATGAAAAATAATAGAAGTTGATAACGTCAGAAATAATAATAATAATAATAATAATAATAATAATAATAATAATAATAATAATAATAATAATAATAATAATAATAATAATAATACGAAGGAAGAAGAGCGTCTTTGAGGCAAGTTTTGTTGAATAAAATGGCTGCATTTTGCGAATTGATTTTATTTTGAGTTTTCTCAATTCTTCTAATAATTCGCTTTTTGCACATCAATATTAGTCAATAATGAACAAGGGACAATTATTGACTAATATTGATGTGCAGGAAAGGCGAATTATTAGAATTGAGAAAACTCAGTATAAAATCAACTCGCAAAATGCAGCCATTTTATTCAACAAAATAATAATAATAATAATAATAATAATAATAATAATAATAATAATAATAATAATAATAATAATAATAATAATAGCACAGTTCTGGTGCAACAAACAGAATTCTGGTTAGTGACGGAAGAGGGTAGTCGACCTCGAATGGAAACTTGAATAACAAAGTGTTTTTGTATTGCTACAGACCTTGCTTCTGATATTATCATGCACAGAAGATTTGGGGGGAGGGGGGGGGGTTCTTGCCTGTGTCTGCGTGCGTGCTTTCATCCGTATAATACCTTCTGGAACGATAGTACGAACAATGCTAGAATTACTGAAGGGAATTCAATTTCCCTCGACTAAGGGGCAAATTTGAACACTACACGAGTGACTTGATAATTTGGGTGGGAGTGGAGGGTTAATTTAACTATGGGATGGATCCTACGGTGCATATCCAGTCAGGATTGCGGTGTGTTCATCCTTCGTTGGAACTATTATTATTTCGGGTCTGGGTCACCTCCATCTGTACGAGTTAGTCGATGTTCTTTTGTTCTTTTTTAGTTTTCTGAAAAGAAAACTATTGTGCCGGCTTTTCTGTCCGTCCGCACTTCTTCTGTCCGCACTGTTTTCTGTCTGCACTTTATCTGTCCGCACTTTTTTCTGTCCGCACTTTTTTTATCCGCACTTTTTTCTGTCCGCACTTTTTCTGTCCGTCCTCATATCTTAAAAACTGCTGAGGCTAGAGGGCTGCAAATTGGTATGTTGATCATCCCCCCTCCAGTCGTCAAACATACCAAATTGCAGCCCTCTAGCCTCAGCAGTTTAATTTTATTTAAGGTTAAAGTCAGCCGTAATCGTGCCTCTGACAACGATACAAGATAAGCCACCACCGGGCCGTAGTTGAAGGTTCATGGGCCGCGGCTCATGCAGCATTATACCGAGACCACCGAAAGATAGATCTCTTTTCGGTGGCCTTGATTATACGCTGTAGCGGCTGTACAGAAAGCTCGATTGCGCCGATGAAACTTCGGCGCAGTATATAACAGAAGAACGTGAAGAACATAGCAAAGCAGTATATAACAGAAGAACGTGAAGAACATAACAATGGCTACACGTCAATCGGAGCTTTGAAGGCACGGGGATGATGCCTTCCACGGAACAGGATTATCCCCCGATTCTCATCCCGCGGATTTGAGTCTACTAAGCACCCCCGACCACGCTCAGTATTCCCCCCAATACCCCAGGTTTTGTCAGACGTTTTCGCGGAAGCGTTAACCAGAAAAACAAAGCTCCAGCAACACCCATTTTTGTATTCTTTCACGGTTGAAAACAGCGAATCCATTCAGTCATCTCTCGTTTTGTGAAGTTTTTAATACACGCACAAACAAAGCCACTCCAACATCTCAAAAAACATAACAGACGCCTCACACGTCTCGACTGTCGACCTAGCCTCGCAGCGTCTCCTCGCTGCTGGGAGAAAGGGCGCTGGTGATTGGTACAATACGTGTACATACGCTACCGGGGGTCTGAGCGATGACAGGCAGGGCAGCCGATCTAGACCATAAAGTCTACCCCAAAGCCAGATCAAAGTCCTTCAAAAAGAAGGCATCGTGCTTACCCCATACAAAAGAAGATGAAGTTGATGAAGAAAGTGTTTGGAAGTTCTGACGATGAATTGAACTGAACTGAATACAGAATTGAGGCCAAAGGCCAATCACCGGGACCTATGAGGTCATTCAGCGCTGAAACGGAAACTGACAGTAAAAGGTTTGAAAGGTGTAACAGGAGGAAAACCTCAAAGCAGTTGCACTATCAATCGATTGTTAGGAGAGGTTTGAGGAAAATAAGATGGAGGAAAGAGAATGTGAAAGGAGGTACAGTAAAAGGAATGAAAGGGATTGCAGCTAGGGGTCGAAGGCACGGTGCAAAGAACCTTAAGTAATGCCTACAGTGCACCAAGCGAAGTGCACTGGCGGCGCTACCACCCTACGGGGTTCCTTGTCTTGAATTTTGGGACATTCGAACGTAGGAGTTCAGTGACCTTAGACTATATACGTTACAGAATATGTGAATCTGTGAATACATATTGTTGCCCTTTGTGGAATACGATTGTATAAGGCTGTATCATGCAATGCAACAGAATCCAACCCCTTTTAGCTTGCAGAATCGACCTTTTGATTGAAATGGAAGCTACAATTCGTATCAAATAGGGGAGAGACTATTGCAAAACATTTCTATAAACTTTGACATTATGACTATATATGGAATGCCTCCTATAACAAGAATGCTAAATATTGACCAGGGATTTTTCAGTATCTGTATATTAATGACCAGTGCTTTTGAGCATTATTGAACAATAGGCAGAATAGTTTTCTTTTACAGAAAACTGAAAACTGAAATTTACAAGAATCTCGTTTACGTTTACGTAATCCGGATTCAGAATATTATATATACAAAATACACAGTGTCTCATTAATTAAGAATGGCTAGACCTGGTCTTCCTAACTTCAGAATGACAAATATTAGCCTAAAATGAACCGGTCGTTAGCTCTGAAGTTATTCGAGTGCGTCATGTATTTATTTGCTTTTCTCTCAGGCCACACGCTTAATTAGTATTTGCTCTTTTAGGAATTTTCTTTCCAGTGTTTTTTGCTCTCTCTCTCTCTCTCTCTCTCTCTCTCTCTCTCTCTCTCTCTCTCTCTCTCTGTGCAGTTAGTAAGTGGTTTTGAAAAGCAACAGGACTGGAACCTATGAGGTCATTCAGCGCTGAAACGGAAATTGACAGTAAAAGTTTGAAAGGTGTAGCAGGAGGAAAGCCTCAAAGCAGTTGCACTATGAATCAACTGTTAGGAGAGAGTGGAAAGGAAGATGGAAGAAAGATAATATGAAAGGAGGTACAGTAAAAGGAACGAAAGGGGTTGCAGCTAGGGGCCGAAGGGACACTGCAAAGAACCTTCAGTAATGCCTACAGTGCAACGCATGAGGTGCACTGACGGCACTACTCCCCCTACTGGGTATTTCAGTATCAGTACTCAATCTGTAGGTCACCAGGACAGTTTTGATTCCAGAGATTCAGCTCCAGTAACCCTGGTAATTGTGACGCCACATAACTTTTGATAAATTAATCATTCCTGAGATCAGCATCCACTTTTCAAAAGAAAGTTGTGATTTTTTTATGCCGAAATTTATATGAAACAAAGAGTTTAATATCCCTCATTATGCTGTGGTCTAAGACTCATTTTATTTCCTTCTCTGCTTGAAAAATGCCGTGTATTATTGAATTACCATCACTTGGGGAGTCTTAGTTATATAACAGAAGCCCCTTTTATCCTTCAAAAGCCCATTGTATCCACACAGTTATATGCTACAATGTGTAAATATGTATAACTTTTTAAATGGAAATTCGACATATCCCTCTACATTGTGGAAAGGACAATATCACCTCTGATTAAGAACCAGAACTTCTGTCAGGAAACTTTCCATCAATTGCTCATTTTCTCTCCTGTTTACATTTCCTAATAAGAGTTCGTACCCTCCCTCTAAATACTTCAGATGTCATCTTTTCCTTTAGATTTAAAATAAAATTCATACCTCGTTTAAAATTGTTTTCCCTTTTGCATCGGCATCACGTGGTAGTCCGCTAAATAAATCATCTGTGCCAAAGTAAAGATTCTCAATTGATATTTACACTAATGGTGAAAGTATTAACGAATATTGTAACATTGCTCGTGTGATTCTAATGCACCTTTTCAAAGCAATTCGTGGATCTAAATACAGATTTATCAATAGGCATAAATAAAATTAGGGTCGACACGAACCTTCAAAACCACCAGAGTTTGTGACGGAATATACAAGAGAATTGGTCCTGCATTTTAATGAAATGGCTGTTCCTCGTTACATTTTCCGCGGAATTAGAAAGCACGGTTCCTTGCGCGATGAATATGTGATATGACCCATTCAAAATTTCAATTTAAATGGAAACTCGCCATATGTTTCCCAGCGGTTCTACTTTAAGGGACCATTTTCCTCACGGTGATATCTGTGACTCGCAGTACGTAGCTGATAGGAAATAATTGCCTGTTACAGAGTAGTAATGGAATTCTTATCAGCAAATGAGAAGAGGCGGCAAAAGTAAACGGGGAAGGAGAACCTGTTCTGCCTTTTCTGAATGCTCGTTCGGTACGGAAGTTTCGTCTTCAACTTTTGGGGAAAAACTGTCTCCGCGTTTCCGTGTGTCCTGAACATTGATTTGAAAGCTTCTAGTTGAATGACCATCTTGAAGGCACCTGAATAAAGAACCATTAGAAGATAGCATGAATTGTTCATTGAAAGTCTTTATTATATCTCTGCTTTACCTGGAAATGTACGCTTATGCAATTCAGTCAAAAGGCTTGATTGCGCTTCCATTTTAAATCTATTTGAAGCTTCGGTTGTAGGTTACGATTTTTGTTGCGGTAAGGGCTGATTCATATTATAACATCACGTCACGTCAAAGTACATGAGAATTTCTTACATGTAATCAAATGGACTTGTTCACACCGTCACGTCACGTCACCATCAAGCACACGGCATCCACCGTCACGTCGCGACACGTTTTCTTGAAAAGACCATTTTGACGTGACGTGACGTGACGTGACGGTGCTTATGCAAGTTTCGTAACGTTAAATCTGTTGAGTCGCTGAGGTGGCCACGAACTGAACGGGATTGTGATGGATAGTGTAAATACAAGGCACGGCTGATGATGGGACGGTGACGTGACGTGATGTGTCTGTGACGTGACGTGTCGGTAATGTGACGTGACGGGACGGTGACGTGACGTGATGTGTCGGTGACGTGACGTGATGTGTCGTGACGTGACGTGATGTGTCGGTGACGTGACGCGTCGGTAACGTGACGTGACGGGACGGTGACGTGACGTGATGTGTCGTGACGTGACGTGATGTGTCCGTGACGTGACGTGGGTCGGTGACGTGTCGGCAACGTGACGTGATGGGACGGTGACGTGACGTGATGTACTGGTGACGTGATGTGACGTGACGTGATGTGTCGGTGACGTGACGTGTTGGTGACGTGACGTGACGTGTTGGTGACGTGACGTGATGTGTCGGTGACGTGATGTGACGTGTCGGTGACGTGATAGTGTATTGTGGGTCAGCTTGAATGCGTCCAATTTCACACAGCATTGACGTAAAACAATAAATGTTTTGCAATCATTGCAACTGCACTTGCAGTATGCTGCGATCATCAGCAAATCCGGATAAGCCAGAATAAGACAGGGTCCAATACCAGTTGCAGAATATCATGCTAAGAGTGTGTTAAACGAAGAAGAAAATGACTGAAATGAACTGATAAATAGAACCTGACATTGCAAGAAGGGGTTGAATACTGCCGGCATAAAGAGGGTAAAAATCGCGCAGCCATTTCGCCATTTTCTCGAACACTTGGTTTAATAAGTGGGGCGCGTTTCCCCTGTATTTATCCCCCTGCAGTCTGGACTGAATCAAAGGCAATTCATCCAGTGAATGACTGAAATGAATGAATTTGTCCTCCGTCTCTTCCCTGGATTCTATTTCTCATTCCAGAAGGTGTCCTTGTAATCCCTTCCTCATGGATACAAAAATAAAAATAAATACAAAAATTAAATAGCAACAATTGAAAATAAATATCTCTAGAAACAAATAAATATAAATTAAAACATTTAAAGCGTGGCATCATATGAGCCATATGGTATTATTACATTTATAAAGTCATGTCAAGATATATAACAAGTAAAAAATCTGCCGAAGTTTCTTCGGCGCAATCGAGTTTTCTGAACAGCCGCTACAGCGTATAATCAAGGCCACCGAAAATAGATCTATCTTCCGGTGGTCTCGTATAATGCTGTATGAGCCGCGGACCGTGAAACTTTAATCACTGCCCTCGTGGTGGCCTATCCTATATCGTTGCCATACGCATGATTATGGCTAACTTTAACCACAAATAAAATAAAAACTACTGAGGTTAGAGGATAGCAATTTGGTATGTTTGATGATTGGAGGGCGGATGATCAACATACCAATTTGCAGCCCTCTAGCCTCAGTAGTTTTTAAGATCTGAGGGCGGGCAGAAAAAGTGCAGACGGACAGACAAAGCGAGCACAAATGTAGCATGTCAGGTGAAGATCTCAAATATGCAGCCGTTCCTGGAAAGTACCCGGTATTGAGATTTTGTTCTCTTCTTTCCTGTGAAATCGATTATTTGCAGCGAATAAATCGCAAATGACCTGAATTTCCGTTGCATAGCCTTTTGAACCCGCTACTACGAATTCTGGAATTATTGACGTTTGTCGTTTTCCCTGCTTCCTA
>NC_089764.1:31398735-31406235 GCF_040412425.1 Macrobrachium rosenbergii | reverse complement strand
TATATCATCAGACGATCATCTCATTCGTCAAGGAACCGGACTTCATAAAATCTAATTTTTATTATAAGCTTTTATTGAGCTTGCTTTTTTGTCCATTTGTTTGTTTGGGTCAAATCTTGTAACTCAGTTTTCAACCTGTTCCTTTCGTCCGATGGACTTGAAATTTTGCATGGTTGCTCAATCCCGGTGACATTACAACCTTATATAATCAGTAGGTCAGTAGTGACCTCTAATGACCCTACATTGACCTCTCCCAGTGTCTCAGGATTTGTATGAAACTCTTCGGATGTTTCATACCTTCTTTGACTTGGTAGAAAAAGTTAATAACTCTATGGATTTTTCAAACCTTCTTTAGGTCGACAGGATATTACGTTAAAATTTTTTCAGTTACTATCATGAATCGGTTACATTTCTGTCAAAACAAAAAAGTATAAAATAACAAAATAAGAAAGAAATTTTTAAACACCCTTTTATTAAAATGTGTACAAGAATAAAAGCGTGGGTGCCAACCATGGAAGGAATTGCTACAAGAAATGAAAAACATATTTCTTTTATTTCTGCATTTCCGTTCCATGTTTGGCTCCCACACTTTTATTTTGATAGACGTGATTAATCGTAAGAAAATTCTGGCGCGTCTCAAGAGATTTATTTTTCACTTTTTAGTACATTTTGATAAAAACGTGTTTAAATATTTTTTTTATATTTTTTTTTATTCCATATACTAGCTAACCCTCAATTTCATCAAGCACGAATCAGGTTTTTTTGTCGGTCTTATTTCCATGGGAGGTCATCTTTGAATTCTACTTGTTACCTGGACATTCCTTCCACTTTAGTGTCTTAAACCTAGAATATTTATCAGTTACCTCCTTTTAGTGTTCTGCAAAAGAAAACTATTGTGCCGGCTTTGTCTGTCCGTCCGGATTTTATTCTGTCCGCACTTTTTCTGTCCGCCCTCAGATCTTAAAAACTACTGAGGTTAGAGGGCTGCAAATTGGTATTCTGATCATCCACCCTCCAGTCATCAAACATACCAAATTGCAGCCCTCTAGCCTCAGTAGTTTTTATTTCATTTAAGGTTAAAGTTAGCCATAATCGTACTTCTGGTAACAGCAAAGAACGGGCCACCACGGCCGGCTGAGAGTGTCATGGGCCGCGGCTCATACAGCGTTATACCGAGACCACAGAAAGATAGATCTATTTTCGGTGGCCTTGATTACACGCTGTACAGAAAACTCGATTGCTTGTTCAATTTTAGCCTAAATTATTCAATTTATTTTCATTTTTACGTTGAGTAGTAAATTAGGGATTTCCTTTGAGCTGCCTTTAGTGTTCTCTTCCATGGATTAATTGCTACCCTCATGGGATATTTCCCTAACCATATTCTCTTTCGCAACGACATTAATTCCGGGAAAGCCTTATGAATATGAAATAATTTTGTCCTGTCAGTAAATAAATTAATATGAAAACGGGTGCGTTCCATGCAGCCAAAACGTAAACTTTCCTGGAACGCCGGTAACCACACGGCGATAAAAACTGGCCACCGACTCTGGGTGTTATTCGAGGAAATAGCGAAGCGTCCTAAATGTCTCATTTATTAATGAGCTTCCGCGTCGCTTCGGGAGTTCCGTTCCTGAAACCTTAATTGTTCTGAATGGCTCTCATTTCCCACATTAGAACTTGAGTAGAACAAGGCGTTTTGGGGGAAACGGGATGACGAGAGGGATGAAGATTATCCTGGAAATGAGGATGATGACTTTCGCCGGAGACGGCGGAAGAATGCGATATCCCCTGGGTCTACTTAATTAAAATGCAAGGGGGGGATACGACAAAAGAGTTCCAATGATATTTTTGTGTATATTAAGCGACTGGAATGTAAAACTGGAGAGAAATGTAATATCCCCTGGGTCTACTTAATTAAAATATATAAACAATTCCCATGGTAATTTTGTTTACATTAAACTGGGGAAGAATGTGATGTTCTCTGCATCTGGTTAGTTCAAATATAAGGGCATACGATAAAACAATTCCCATGATATTTTTGTGTATATGAAGCGACTGGAATGTAAAATTGGAGAAGAATATGATGTTCCTAGCGTCTGTTTAATTACAGTATAAGCACAAACGATAAAACAATTCCCATGTTATTTTTTTTTTATTATATTAAGCGACTGGAACGTAAAATTGGGGGTTTAGTGAAAAGAGACTGCTGGAAACCTGTTAGAGAACAAACGAGAGCTGTCTTAACGTCATATTATCTCTTCTTCTCAGCCTAATCTCTAGTCGGGGTTGCTGTTTTTATTCCTTAGTCGGGGTCGCTGGTTTTATGTGATATTATTCATTAAGGTGTTCTTTTATATCTTTAAAACAATAACAAAGTGCGATAATTGCACACCGCAGATCTGTTGAGGGGGCGGGGGGCAAGTTTGTAACCACAGAGAATATATTCCAGTCTCCTCTCTTGGAAGAAACACTAATTCAATTTATGTAGGGATGAGAGTTTCTCTGTCAATATGCTAATGATGGAGGGACGGGAGGAGAGAGAGAGACTGGGAGACAAAAATGATCCGTCTAAAAGTTAATTTTCTCCAGGACGAAATTACCAAGTTAACTTTGTTTTTCCCACTTGTTCAGATATTTCCAAGTTTTATAAGAAAGAATCCGTAATTAAACTGAGTTAGGGAAGAATGGTAATGATCTTAGGAATGACAAGTCTTAACGAAGAGTTTATGGAAATGAGCTCATTTGCCAAGGAAAACTAGTTGTTAATTAGAGTGAGTTTTATATATATATATATATATATATATATATATATATATATATATATATATATATATTTTTTATCCTTAACGAAGTGTTTATTATCATCTATGATTATAAATACGAGTCGATCTTTCTTGTTTGTCCGGCCTGGGTGTGGGTGGGATAGGTAGGGGTTTTGGGAGGCTAGGGGAAACATGACACATCCACCCTCCTCCTGCAAATCTGTTTGTCCTCCCTGGGTGGGGTAGGTAGTGGATTAGGAGGGTATAGGAGACATGAGACATCCACCCTCCTCCTGCAAACCTGTTTATCCACCCCAGGTGGGGAGGTTAGTAGGGGATCGGGAGGGTAGGGGAGACATGACACATCCACCCTCCTCCTGCAAACTCGTTTGTCCGTGCTGGGTGGGGACAGGTTAGTATGGGATCGGGAGGGTAGGGAAGACATGACACATCCACCCTCCTCCTGCAAAACTGTTTGTCCACCCCAGGTGGGGGCGGGTTAGGTAGGAGATCGGGAGGGTAGAGGAGACATGACACATCCACCCTCCTCCTGCAAATCTGTTTGTCCGGCCCGGGTGAGATGGGTTAGTATGAGATCGGGAGGGTAGGGAAGAAATGACACATCCACCCTCCTCCTGCAAACCTGTTTGTCCACCCCAGGTGGGGCCGGGTTAGCCAGGGGATCGGGAGGGTAGGGAGGCATGAGACATCCACCCTCCTCCTGCAAACCTGTTTATCCACCCCAGGTGGTGGCAGGGTGGGTAGGAAATCGGGAGGGTAGGGAAGACCTGACACATCCACCCTCCTCCTGCAAATCTGTTTATCCACCCCGGGTGGTGGCAGGGTAGGTAGGGGATTAGAACGGTAGGGGAGCGCCGGGTTCCAGCACAGCGTAGCGCCCACCATCACGCTCCTATGATAATATTACTCGCCGTCGACGCCTGAATAATTACGGCTGAATTTATCAATGCATAACATAGCATGCACCATATACATTCACTTTCCCTGCTTAGTTATGCAAATAAAAACGCGTCAAACATTGAAGCCTTGGTTCTTTGATGTCGATTGTCAATCCGTCATGTAATTTTATCTTGATGAAGACTGTTGTGTTTTTTACCTATTTCTTTAAATTTCGATTTGCCTGTTCGTCTTTCTCCCTGTCTGTCTGTCCGTCTGTCCATTTGTAAGAATTCTGTATGTCCTTGGCAACTATGAATTAGTGTACATCTGAATCCAGGAAAGGTATTCAGGAATCAGTGACAACGAAATAATTTAGAATATTTTAGCGATCAGGATATTTTCCTTGCTGGGAGATTACATCTCATTGTGCTTAAGCAAATAATTGATTTTTAGTGGCTATATTCGGATTTCAATCTGGTATGTTTGAAAGTGTCATCTGTTTTTGGGAATCTGTGTAAATAACTGACAGTTTCAAGGTGTTTGTGACAGAATACACAAATAAAAAAAATGCTCAAACTTACTCGTAAGTTCTAAGTAAATGTGAGAAAATTATTACACTGCCCTAATAGGGAAAACTGCAGTACCCCAAAACTTTCGAAATTGAAATATGCCACCTATTGGGCTCGTGAAACACTAATACACAAGTTACTGCAGTTTCAGAATGATTCTCCAAACCTTTATTTAGGGTGTCCCATTTGCAGTATCTGCAAAATCAGTAGTAAGGCAAGGGAGTGTCTACCAGTTTCCTCAGTTTTGTATTTTTTGCAGATACTTCAGTCTTCCATTTTAGGGCAGTATAGACTCCGCAAATTCCACGTAAAGCCAAACCACTCACTAAATTGCAACCTGAAAACTTTTTTCTGCTTTGCAAAAAACTTCCTCTTGCAACGCACAGAAAGCTCCTCTGGTCGACAGAAACTTCGATATTAGCATTTGTGGGAAGACACTTTTATTTTATCTTTGGTTTCTTGTGTCGTAGAGAGCCACTACAGAACCGCGTCTTTGTGAAAAAAAAAACTATTTTAATTTAAAATTTTATCAATTACTACATGTGAAAGCATCTCAGAGTTATCTTATAGATTATGTTTATGTGATCATTAGCTAAGCGGCAGACCAGCGGAAGCGAAAAAGAATTAAGATTTGGAATGTTCTTATTTATGAAAGTTTGGTTACCAGTAATTGTTCCAGACTTAATTCAGTGGCCTACAGCTTGCAAATACTCATCTCACAAAGAAATTAATCATGGCAGCACGGAACTCGTTACGATATTTAGCCTTTCTACTGATGACTTCGAGGATATCCGCAAAAATGAATTCAAGCTGATAAACGAGTCCCGTAAACCATTCGTAGCGAGATGTGGAATTAGGACTAAAATAAATAGTAAAAGTTCGTTGATCATTTCAAATGTAAAAAGAAAGTCTTTGATCTGCATTATCTTACGCACCCAGGAACACCCCCATCTGATAAGATGGCCTTCAATCTTTATGGCAACGTCTGGGCCAGGGAACTCAGAGTTTTCCGGAGTTACCAGCCAAATCAATGAAGAAGAAGAAGAAGAAGAAGAAGAAGAAGAAGAAGAAGAAGAAGAAGAAGAAGAAGAAGAAGAAGAAGAAGGTCAGAGTTTTCCGGAGCTACCAGCCAAATCAAATCAAATCAAATCAAAGAAGAAGAAGAAGAAGAAGAAGAAGAAGAAGAAGAAGAAGAAGAAGAAGAAGAAGAAGAAGGTCAGAGTTTTCCGTAGCTACCAGCCAAATCAAATCAAATCAAAGAAGAAGAAGAAGAAGAAGAAGAAAATCAAATCAAAGAAGAAGAAGAAGAAGAAGAAGAAGGTCAGAGTTTTCCGTAGCTACCAGCCAAATCAAATCAAAGAAGAAGAAGAAGAAAGAAGAAGCCAAATCAAATCAAATCAAAGAAGAAGAAGAAGAAGAAGAAGAAGAAGAAGAAGAAGAAGAATCAAAGAAGAAGAAGAAGAAGAAGTCAGAGTTTTCCGTAGCTACCAGCCAAATCAAATCAAATCAAAGAAGAAGAAGAAGAAGAAGAAGAAGAAGAAGAAGCTACCAGCCAAATTAAATAAAATCAGAAGAAGAAGAAGAAGAAGAAGAAGAAGAAGAAGAAGAAGAAGAAGGTCAGAGTTTTCCGTAGCTACCAGCCAAATCAAATCAAATCAAATCAAAGAAGAAGAAGAAGAAGAAGAAGAAGAAGAAGAAGAAGAAGAAGAAGAAGGTCAGAGTTTTCCGTAGCTACCAGCCAAATCAAATCAAAGAAGAAGAAGAAGAAGAAGAAGAAGAAGAAGAAGAAAAGAAGAAGAAGAAGAAGAAGAAGAAGAAGAAGAAGAAGAAGAAGAAGAAGAAGAGGGGAGTGCTTGAGCACCCGAACACATGCATTGCGTGCAGGACAAAAATAATGAATTCGTAAAACGTGGAATTACTCACTCGATTTATCGTTCTCTGAAGGAGAATACTTTTCTGGCTCTTCCAGCCATTGATCTTCCCTCCTTTCACGCCTCCTTTTTTATGCCTGGCCTGCACAAGTGATTAGTGAGTAATGTGATTACAGTCGAAAACTTTGACGCGCGAGCCGTTCGGTCCTCTCCTCTCGAGCGCGCGGAGGAAGACAGGGACTACTAAAGGGATATTAGATTTTGTTCAGTTAATGGAATTCCAGTCATTATTCACCGAGCCTTTGAGATTTGATTTTTCTCTCAGCTATTTCCGTTCTTTGAAGAAAACCTAGCTTCGATGTTATACACAATTTCAACAGAGTTCTTTTCTAATAAAACAGGAAGTTTGATTTAGATTAGAAGAATGGGAGTGAATATTTTTGTTTTTCTGTCTGACCTTCAAAAGGGATATTTGTTCGCATCCATAAACCTTGCATCTGGAAATGAAATGAAAACAGAAGTCCCAAAGAAGACATTATCCCGCTCGTTAAAACAGAGAGGTCTTACGAGTCAAACGAGTTTTTTAAAGTTTTCAAACTTTGGAAAGAGCGAGGTCACTCTGTGTTTTATCCATTACCACTAGAAGCAAACAACAACCGCCTTTATAAAGAAGATTTTCTCTTACAATATTGCAAAGGTCAAAACTACAGATAGCTACAGGATTATAAAACTCCTGTAGCCTACAGGGATTCAGTTTTTCAACAATAAAGTGTTATTTCTTGCTGCTTAATTCAGTATGTCATTTTGATTTTAAGTAAGGTACTCTTAAAATGAGACATACGAACAAAAGTGAAGGTAAATGTTAGTCTTCTTCTTCTTCTTCCTTCGACCTCATTAATCCCACTGTATAGCAGGGTCGGCCGCTCGAGTCAGTTTTCTCCATCTATTTCTATTCCTTGCATCTTCCCCCCCCCCTACCCCAGGTCCCACCTCACCCATATCCCTCCTCACCACATCCATCCATCTGATCCGCTGACTCCCCACACTCCTCCTCTTCTCCATCGCTGGTATGTTCTTAGCTCTCTTGATTGGTTCCACTGGTATGTTCTTAGCTCTCTTGATTGGTTCCACTGGTATGTCCTTAGCTCTCTTGATTGGTTCCACTGGTATGTTCTTAGCTCTCTTGATTGGTTCCACTGGTATGTTCTTAGCTCTCTTGATTGGTTCCACAGGTACGTCCTTAGCTCTCTTGATTGGTTCCACTGGTATGTTCTTAGCTCTCTTGATTGGTTCCACTGGTATGTTCTTAGCTCTCTTGATTGGTTCCACTGGTATGTCCTTAGCTCTCTTGATTGGTTCCACTGGTATGTTCTTAGCTCTCTTGATTGGTTCCACTGG
>NC_089764.1:31386235-31393735 GCF_040412425.1 Macrobrachium rosenbergii | reverse complement strand
TCTCTCCTGGTAAATAAAGCGAGAATTTAAAAACTCCTTTCATTTTAGATAACCTTTTACTTTTTTTTTTTGTTAACTCATTTCTTTGTAATTATTCACCAAATCGAGATGGAATAGCTGCTATACATTTTAGAAAACGTTTTAGAATTACTATCGTAAATAAAGAGAATTTAAAACTCCTTTCATTTTAGATAACCTTTTACTTTTTGTTAACTCATTTCTCGCCAAATCGAGATAGTGCTAAACGTTTTAAAACTATCGTATAAAAACGCGAGGATTTAAAAGCTCCTTTCATTTTAGATAACCTTTTACTTTTTTTTTTGTTAACTCATTTCTTTGTAATTATTCACCAAATGAAGATAGAAACGAGAGTTCCATTTCCCAGGTATCATTAAAAGCGAATGTTTTTTTTAAATGAAGGTAAAATATACCAAGCGAAGAAATGAACTTTTGTGTTACGTAATGATGACATTTCTTTATATATTTTCTCATGATCCCTGAGGGAGAGCTTCTGGGAAGAACAGAGAAGGGAAATGTCTTACTAAATGTCCTTATTTGTACGTATCTTAGAAATGAACTGCATTTTTCCGATTTATACGCGTCTTAGATTTAAGCTTTATTTTTCTTTTCGTCTGCCATTACCTGTGGATGCATTCCCATGATTAAATAGTTTTTTTTTTGAACGGATGTTTATCCTACTCCCATTAGACTGTTCTGAGTAGAGATACGTCATCTCATGTAAACTCTACTTACATATTTCCAAACTCTATTTTTCTTTTCTTTTCGTCGAATGTTTGACATGGCTAAACTTCCTTCATGCAACTCCAGTTGCCTCTTGGAGGAACCTCCTTGCTCTGCAAGCTCAAAACCTACCTCTGAGAGGCATAACACGAGGTCAGGAGGACATTTTCGACCTCAGATTCTGTTTCAGAATCTGAACCAGAGAGAGAGAACCAGAGAGAGAGAGAGAGAGAGAGAGAGAGAGAGAGAGAGAGTCGTTTCAATAACAGAAGACTTATCTTTTGTGATATCACGTTTTTGAAGAATCTCTGAGACACGTACATCCAGACCAAAGGCCTTCGCCAATCAATACGGATTCTGCAAGATTGCATTAATCTCCATTGGCCGATATCTTGTTCGTCCTCTCGCTTGGTTTGAAGCATTGGTTAAAGAGGTTATATAATACGGCCGTGATGCATGTTTAGTTTTCTGTAAAAGATTATTGAGATGGCTTTGTCTGTCCGTCCGCACTTTTTCTGTCCGCACTTTTTTCTGTCCGCCCTCAGATCTTAAAAACTACTGAGGCTAGAGGGCTCTAAATAGGTATGTTGATCATCCACCCCCCAGTCATCAAGCATACCAAATTGCAGCCCTCTAGCCTCAGTAGTTTTTATTTTATTTAATGCTCAAGTTAGCCATAATCGTGCTTTTGGCAACGATATAGGGCAGGCCACCACCGGACCGTGGTTAAAGTTTCATGGGCCGCGGTTCATAAAGCATTATACCGAGACCACCGAAAGGTAGGCCTGTTTTCGGTGGCCTTGATTATACGCTTTACAGAAAACTCGATTGAGCCGAAGAAAAACTCGGCTTCTACCTTACACCTCTTACCACTCTCTCTCTCTCTCTCTCTCTCTCTCTCTCTCTCTCTCTCTCTCTCTCATTAATACTAAGTGAAGAGTAATCCATTACACAAGAATTTTCATTTTGCAAGAAAAATTAAACGTTTATTTCCTTCTCTCTCCTATCTTCTCCCGCTTTTAATTTTCGTCAGTGCGTCACCGACACACGAGAAGAAAGACATCTCCTTAATTGGTCGTTAAAACTTTCGTATACTTCGACAGGGACGGGAGAGTGATAAATCTACGATTCAACCTTTGCAAAGTCAAGGCTATCTCGAAGTGGTAATTACCACAAGGATCTATATACCAGGCGGGCCGTCGAGGCGGTGATCGTGACACGGGTGAATGTCCTCCAGAATCTGGTTTTCGGATTGTGTAAATTTGTTCAAGGTTATATTTCTTTTCATTTCATTTCATTTGGTTTTCAAAAGCTTCAGGGCTGTGGCCCCTGTAGTGGGCTTGTTCCGTATGAATAGGGGTACTCTTCTGAATAATAATAATAATAATAATAATAATAATAATAATAATAATAATAATAATAATAATAATAATAATAATAATAATAATAATAATAATAATAATAATAATAATAACCATCATGAAAATCTACGGATTCACATCCCATGTTTCAGTAACCTGCTGTATTGTTTTAAAATGAAGAATTTCTGCTGTGAGAAATACGCTGTTTCATCCATCGAAATATGAACATTGGACAATTATTGACTAATATTGATGTGCAGGAAAAGCGAATTATTAGAAGAATTGAGAAAACTCAGTATAAAATCAATTCGCAAAATGCAGCTATTTTATTCAATAATAATAATAATAATAATAATAATAATAATAATAATAATAATAATAATAATAATAATAATAATAATAATAATAAGAAATAATAATAATAATCTAATAATGCTAAGAAATTGACAGTCTCGTGAAAACAATCTGTATATTTAAAATCCACTATTATTTTGCATAGTAATATATTTACTATATAATTGTGGATTTTTATTACATAATAATAATAATAATAATAATAATAATAATAATAATAATAATAATAATAATAATAATAATAATAATAATAATATAAGGAAGACCTTGGAGCTTTGTAGCACTAAGGGAAAAACCTGACTCACTTGTTCATTGTAGCATTTTAAACCAAAAAGCAACTTCAGTTTCTAGTATGTGACATTATTTCTGTCGAGAAATGAATCTACCAAAACAGGCATAATTTTAACGGGACTGACTTCTGAACCTTTTTAAGAAGAGAAGCATTTTGATTCATTAAAAAAAAAAATATTTTATATGATTTCTTCCCTTTGTTGTTACTGGTGTTTTGTAATTTAAGGTTTGTGCACAATGAATTTATTATGTGGAGTTTGTCATGGCCATTGTCAGTAGTTTCCAGCCACTCCATCGTGATTAGAGATGTTTGTTTGTTATATATATATATATATATATATATATATATATATATATATTATATATATAATGTATATATATATATATATATATATATACTGTATATATATATATATATAATATATATATACTGTATATATATATATATAATATATATCTTGTGTATATATATATTATGCATATATAAAATATATACATAATATATAATATATATACTGTATATATAATACTAAAACTGTGTCTTGTGTGTGTCCTTGAATCCTCCTCCCCTTTCCTCTCCCCTCCCCCTCCCTTCCATTCTCCTCCCCCTTTCCTCCCCCTCCTCCTCCCTTTCCCCTCCCCCTCCTCCTCCTCCTCCTCCTCCTTTGATATTACATTTCTTATGATCTAACTAATTCAAGCCAAGAGACACATTTAACATGAAATATCTCATTATGTTACCGTTTCATCAAATATTTTAAACAATGTTAAATCCAACATAAGCTTAAAAACTATTTTAAGCTATAAAATCTCATTAAAATATTTAAAAAAATACTTAAAAGTACATTTTAGTAAAATATCATCGCTTACTACCGAATGGCAACACCGCCTTTAGCTTTAAAGAGAGAGAGAGAGAGAGAGAGAGAGAGAGAGAGAGAGAGAGAGAGAGAGAGAGAGAGAGAGCCATTTAAACTCTAATTAAATCAAACAGCTCAGTTCAGTTTGAATGAATACCTTTAAAATCTTCCAGGCGAGCGAATGGTTTAAATCACCCCCCTTCCCGCCTCCCCCCATTCATTTGCGCGAGTCAGCTGACACCTGCCATCTTCAGGGCATTTAAATAGCACCTGGGGTTCACTGTAACGGGGCTGTTGATTGGCGGCAGTTTAAATGCCGTGTTGATGTGTTTAAGGCGCGAGGAAAAACAAGTAAAAGGCGTACAGCGTATAATCAAGGCAAGCGAAAATAGATCTATCTTTCGGTGGTCTCGGTATAATGCTGTATAGGCCGCGGCCCGTGAAACTTTAACCACGGCCCTGTGGTAGCCTATACTGTATAATTGCGAGAAGCACGATTATGGCTAACTTTAACCGTAGATAAAATAAAAACTACTGAGGCTAGAGGGCTGCAATTTGGTAGGTTTGAATATTGGAGGGTGGATGACCAACATACCAATTTGCAACCCTCTGGCCTCAGTAATTTTTAAGATCTGAGGGCGGACAGAAAAAGTGCGGACAGAATAAAGCGCGGACGGACAGACAAAGCCGCCACAATAGTTTCCGTTTCAGAAAACAAAAATTGACCAGATTCCTGAATCATTAGAGTTAGAGGCTTCCACGAAAACATCTGTTGCTTATTAGGTAATAAGACATTCTTGAAGGTTATTAGCAAAAGTTTACGGTAGTTAGAACGCCGTTACAAAATACTCTCAGAAATGCCCTCCAGGAAGCATTGGAAGTTTAAAGAAGTATTTACGACGGAAGGAGACCTTATCGGGGATAAAGAGCCAATTTGCTCGTAAGTCTAAAGGCGACTGCGTCTCCTAAGGCAACGGTTAAAGAAGAATGATGAAGAATGCTGACGTCGGTATTAAGGAATTCTACGTAAATCTATTACAAAAGCTTAACAGCTAAACAAAACGAGTAGAAATTGCGCCGAAGTTTTTTCGGCGTAATCGAGTTTTCTGTACAGCTGCTACAGTGTATAATCAAGGCCACCGAAAATAGATCTATCTTTCGGTGGTTTCGGTTTAATGCTGTATGAGCCGCGGCCCATGAAACTTTAACCATTCTCTCTCTCTCTCTCTCTCTCTCTCTCTCTCTCTCTCTCTCTCTCTCTCTCTCTCTCTCATAAAGAAAGAGACGTTTGCAGTCACGAAGACCCAGTCTAATGCACATGGAAGGGAACCTACGACAAATCAGAATGATTTTAATCCATTATATTTTGAAAAGAAAACATTAGTCGTCCGAGGAAAATGCAAGATTGTATGAATCCGTCGCGTCTCAAACATTTTTTTCCACTGGTTTATTTTACCCTCCGACTCGAACCTAAGAACTAGGTGTGAAGAATAATGTTCTCTCTCTCCAAATACTCTGCAGAAATTGTACCGGTATTTAATGTATCTTTTGCAGTTAAACAAATCAGCAAACAACTGAACAAATGAAAATTTTACATAAAAATACTTTTATCATAAGTTTTTCTTTAACTGTATACACACACACACAACAACATACATATATATCTATCTATCTATCTATCTATCTATCTATCTATCTATATATATGCATATGTGTGTACGTAAATGTAAGTATATACATATATAAATAATTATACATATATACATGTATATATATGTATTTATATATGCACAACCACCCACCCACACACATATATATAGATATGTATGTATGTATGTATAATATTTAATGTCAGAGAAAGCTTAACTTTTCAGAAAGAAATGAGCAGTTCAACGTAAAAGTAGAAATACTAAAGTCTGTAGAAGAAATTCACGATGCTCTACACTACCTCAGTTTAATGACCCCGAAATAATTAAGACGGAAACACCACGCCTCCTCCTCTGATATAAAATTCCTATTAAACATCAAATAACGATTGACTCCTGGCGTTCTGTGAAGAAGTTTGTTTTCATTTCCCCTCATTTTCATTCCTCTCTCTCTCTCTCTCTCTCTCTCTCTCTCTCTCTCTCTCTCTCTCTCTCTCTCTCTCTCTCTCTCTCTCAGTCTGTTTCCTAAAAGGTCGTTTTTAACGTGTGCTCTGATAGCCAACTTTTTTTTTCTTCTCCCGATGTCTACGACAGCTGAAGAAATATGGCTTAGCCTGAGTTTTTCTATGGATTTATTTCCAGCTCATTGATCAAAGGAAGGTTTTTTTTCTGTTAGTTTTTTTTCGAGGGTTCGCCGTTTCTTTACTTTTTTGTTTATATAATTATGCTTTATTTATTCACCTTCATTTTATTTATTTCCGCGGGGATAAATTTGACTTTGTTATAACTAACACCATTTCAGTACTTTTGAAGAACGTAACGCAAATTTCTGTACGAATTTATTCCTATTAAATTCTACTTCTGAAAAATAAATTTTCAGTGGGAAACAGAGAGAGAGAGAGAGAGAGAGAGAGAGAGAGAGAGAGAGAGAGAGAGAGAGAGAGAGAGAGAGGGAAAAATATAACAAGAAATATTAAAATGTAGGGAGTATAATGGCAATCATATAATATTCAGTACTCTAGCAAGACTTTTTGTTTCTTTTAATTATTTTATTTTTACAGATTATTTCTCTCGAGAGGTTTGGTTTGGATTACGTGTTATATAGCAGAAGCAAAAAAAAAAAAAAAAAAAAAAAAAAATATATATATATATATATATATATATATATATATATATATATATATATATATATATATATATATATATATATATATATATATATATATAATGAGTCCACCACTTCAAGAAAATTAGGTAATGATCTTTGTTTAATGCCACTGAACACAAAAATAAACAAGTAAAAGATGCGCCGAAGAATCGAGTTTCCTGTACACCGTATAACGCTGTATGAAACTCTCGATGCAGTATGAAACTCTCAGCCATGACCGGGCAGCGCTCAGTTGCTCCCCAGATGCGGTGAAGTGAAGATGCGTCGGCGGCTGGCACGTCTAGCGATGCCAGACGCACGACCCATGGCTAACCTTAACCTTGAATAATTTAAAAACTACTGAGGCTAGGGGGATTCAATTTGGTGTATTTGATGATTGGAGGGTGGATGATCAACATACCAATTTGCAGCCCTCTAGCCTCAGTAGTTTTTAAGATGTGGGAGCGGACAGAAAAAGTGCGGACAGACAGACAAAGTCATCTCAATAGTTTTCTTTTACAGAAAACTAAAAAAACAGCAGGATTTAGCCTCCAGTGAACCGAAGAGACGATTATGACAATCAATAAGTAATAGCTGCGAGCCAGCTGACGACCCGTGAAGTCGTATCCTATATCCTTGACAGATGAAGAGAGAGAGAGAGAGAGAGAGAGAGAGAGAGAGAGAGAGAGAGAGAGAGAGAGAGAAATCTGTCGCGTCGTTGAGGAGAAATATGAACAAGTATTCGAGGTTATTTACCGGAAAGTCTTGGGGGAAGAATAGGAATATTAAGACGTCAGTACAGGTGAGATTTTGGCTGGCAAAGTTTGAATACCCGTACGGGGCTAATGCCGTCAGTGCACCTCACGTGGTGTACTGTAGGCATTACTGAAGGGTCTTTGCAGCATCTCTTCGGCCCCCTAGCTACAACCTCTTTCATTCCTTTTACTGTACCTCCGTTCATATTCTCTTTCTTCCATCTGACTTTCCATCCTCTCTAACAATTTTTTCATAGTGCAGCTGCGAGATTTTCCTCCTGTTACACCTTTCAAATCTTCTTACTGTCAATACCCCTTTCAGCGCTGAATGACCTCTTAGGTCCCAGC
>NC_089764.1:31336235-31381235 GCF_040412425.1 Macrobrachium rosenbergii | reverse complement strand
CTAACAATTGATTCATATTGCAACTGCTTTGAGGTTTTCCTCCTGTTACACCTTTCAAACCTTTTACTGTCAATTTCCACTTCAGCGCTGAATGACCTCATAGGTCCCAGTACTTGACCTTTGTCCTAAATTCTATATTCAATTAAATTCAGTTAAAGGAAATTATTAATATCCTTTTTACGCACATGAAACGGCTCGTCGAGACTAATCACCGAACATCAAGAGAGTCAACTCGCACAATTTAAAAACTAATCATGAAACCAAGCCATACGATTTCGGATTCAAGTTGTCGCTTTATCATGCACGAGGAAGGGAAGAAGACCCACGCGGTAATTTGAAATCGGTCGCTGGCCTTTAAGAATGGTCATTATTTTTCCGCACTGGATCGTGATAGCGTACGACCTGAGAGGGGGAAGGGACGTTGGCAGGTAACAGCTTTCAGGTACTTGCGTTCATCCCACGTATCAGGTATCTGGAAACCCCGGAAGGATTGTCTATGTGATTTCGTCATGCGTCATCCAGGTGTGAGGAAGGATTGCCTACATGTACACGCGAGGGATCGAAGGGTTATATGTGATTCATTCAGTACTGAGAGAGAGAGAGAGAGAGAGAGAGAGAGAGAGAGAGAGAGAGAGAGAGAGAGAGGTGGGTTCTTGATCGACAGGAATTGATAAGTGATTACATCCCTTGTTGCAAGATTTCAATATTCATCATCCTGATATGAGGAAGCATTGGCACACACATAGAAGTGAGGGATCTAAGGGTTATATATGATTCGTTCAGTACTGAGAGAGAGAGAGAGAGAGAGAGAGAGAGAGAGAGAGAGAGAGAGAGAGAGAGAGAGAGAGATTACGTCCCTTGAAGGATTAGATACTTTCAAGCATCTGGTTTTCATATTTTAGTCTTCTGAAAAGAAAACTATTGTGCCGGCTTTGTCTGCCCGTCCGCACTTTTTTTCTGTCCGCCCTCAGGTCTAATGAACTACCGAGGTTAAAGGGCTGCAAATTGGTATGTTGATCATCCACCCTCCAATCATCAAACATACCAAATTGCAGCCCCCTAGCCTCAGTAGTTTTTATTTTATTTAAGGTTAAAATTTGCCATAATCGTGCATCTGGCAACGCAACAACACGGTGAGTTTCATTATACTGAGACCACCTAAAAATAGATCTATTTTCGGTGGCCTTGATTATACGCTGTACGGAAAACTCGATTGCTCCGAAGAAACTTTGACTCATTTTTTACTTTTTTTTTTTTTTTTTAGATTGTCCCTTTTCAGGGATCAAAGACCCTCCCCTGCAGAATGGGGTATTGGATTTTCTCTGTATTTTGGCAAAGTATTTCCTTTCATATGCATATTTTCAGCAATTACCGAACAGATATAAATGATGTTTGAGTATCACTGGAAGATAGGATTAAAAATGAAAGCTGTTTCCATTCCCACAGTTGGAAGACTAAATACCAACGCGGTTAAAAGGAAAGAGAGTTTCAATAAAAGAAAGAGGAAGGCTTGACTTGATGACTGTAAAGGTTAGGTTACAGGTACAATACGGACTCTCATGCCAACTTACAAGGACTCAAAAGCATCATAGATGGCTGTGTATAGATGGAGAGTGGAGGAATAGAAGCCGTGGGTATATATATATATATATATATATATATATATATATATATATATATATATGTTATATATATTTACATATATATATATATATATATGTATATATATATTTATATATATATATATATATATATATAAAATTTTATATATATATATTTATATATATATATATATATATATATATATATAATATCAAATATATATGTGTGTGTGTGTGTGTGTGTGTGTGTGTGTGTAATTTTCATCGAAGGGTAATTTTATACAACCAGTCCATTTATCACTTATGAATATCAAATCCACGCCACCTCAGGAATCGGGGATAGCCTATCACCGAAGCGGGAATTTATATTATCAGTCCATTTATACTTATGATTTATATATTCGGTGATAATATCCCCATCGGGGATATTAGGCAGCGTGAATTTGATATATATATATATATATATATGATATATATATTTATATATTACCTTAGCAAGTAAAGACAAAATCGCTGCAACGTTCGAATAACCTGATATTTGCACAGAAAAAATAATTGCAGCTGCCTGCAGTAATAGCTGCACCTACCTCTAGAAAACGTGGGTGTATTTACAGGGTTAACCATCTGTAAATACACCCACTTTGCTTGTACACTCAAGTTTCCTTAACGACAAATACAGCTGAACAGCTGGCAGTCGGACTCGGCTCAGATCTGGGTCACGATAAGTTCTCCTCACCTCTCAGTGCCGTGGGAGCAGTTTTAAATAATATTTTCTCTCCCAAAATCTGCCGAGATTCCCCTTCGCCTTTAGAGGGGAGCCACTTCGTGCTTAGCTGACATTATTATTTTGTAGGGGAGGAAATTGCCCGGGTTTTTTTTTTGTATAAACTGGTGCTGATGTTTTTGACTTGTTATTTTTTTTAAGGCTAAAATGATGCCAGTAAAAATTATTTGCATTGTCCTCTCTCTCTCTCTCTCTCTCTCTAATCTTCGTTTTAATGTAAAAGAATGATAGAATAACGAACTCGTTTGAAGTTTTCCACCAAAACAAATGGAAAGCCTACACACATCAACACACACACACACACACACACACACACACACACACACTTATATATATGTGTGTGTGTGTGTGTGTGTGTGTGAATGCATGTGTGTGGGCTTTCTTTTTGTTTTGGTGAAATGGTTCAAACTATTTCGTTATTCTATTATTCTTTTACATTAAAGCAAAGAGTAGAGATATCTTAAAAAGTATAAAAAATAGCTAAAATTTTAAAACATTAAAATATTTTAAACATTAATATATATATATATATATATATATATATATATATATATATATATATATATATATATATATATATATATATATAATTTAAAGATTTAAAGAGATGCCTTATACAGCTATTTAGTAATTTTAATCCATACACTCCTAATGAATCATCACTGTCAAATTTCACACAACCAAATCATCCTGAACTGGCAAAGGTCATGATCGCTCACATTGCAAAATACAAAATCCTGCCGACTTTTATCACTAAAATATTTCTTCCAAGTCAGTACCTCTAGATTATCCCCCATTCGAAATCTATACTATTACGAAATCGGTATAAAAAATATCGTTTGTATCAAAGGAATATTTCCCCAACACATCAGTAAGATCTTGGATTCACAAAAGTTCCCATAGAACCATCTCATGAATAATTTTCCATGGGAATCGCCGTTTTAGTTTACTGTAAAAGAAAACTATTGTGCCGGCTTTGTTTGTCTGTCCGCACTTTATTCTGTCCGCATTTTTTACTCTCCGCCCTCAGCTCTCAACAGCTACTAAGGCTAGAGGGCTGCAAATTTGTATGTTGATCATCCACCCTCCAGTCATCAAACCTTCCAAATTGCAGCCCTCTAACCTCAGTAGTTTTTATTTTATTGAAGGCTAAATAAAATAGGCCACCATCGGGCCGTGGTTAAAGTTTATGGGCCGTGGCTCATACAGCATTATACCGAGACCACCGAAAGATAGATCAATTTTCGGTGGCCTTGATTATACGCTGTAGCGGCTGTACAGAAAACTCGATTGCGCCGAAGAAACTTCGCTGCATTTAATGCTTGTTGTCTACGAATACCATTTTTAGAAATAGTTTGAGAACAACCTCAGATTTTTTGCAGAAATGCTAAAAGAATCATTTACGTTGTTCTGAAAACCTTTCGGTTTCCCTTTTAATGAGAGAGAGAGAGAGAGAGAGAGAGAGAGAGAGAGAGAGAGAGAGAGAGAGAGAGAGAGAGAGAGAGAGAGAGAGAGAGAGAGAGTTAATAAAAACCGGAATATTTTTTACTGGTGGGTTTCTAAATTATTAACATCGTCTCTTCAAAGCTTATCCTATGCATTCAAGGTAAACATCTAAATAAAAAATCTTCAGCTATTGTCCTTTACTTCAGATTGATCTCTACGCACATTTAATCATCATCAGACTATGCCATTAAACAAAAGAGCTAGCTCTCGCCTGTTCTTTTCAGAAGACATAAAAAACTATCTGTCGCTTCTGTGAATTTATGCGTTCCTTTGTGTCTGCGCGTGTATGTATTTGTCTGGAGGACTGCTGTAAATATTCTAAAACTGTTGCATAGATGAAACGATTCGCCAGACGTCTGGTAAAATCAGATCAAACATCGGGTAAATATATATATATATATATATATATATATATATATATATATATATATATATATATATAGATATGTGTGTGTGTGACTCAAAGCAGACTTATAACGTGGCATACTTACTATAATTGCCTTTGAGAAACGCATCGCGGAAAACGCACACAAAAGCATCTTAACAATTACCCTGATTCAACAGCCTTCAATGGGAAGCACTTCATACCTGGGAGACCTTGCCAGGATAATTTCCCTAACGGGGAATAAAATCATTCACTTGATTACTGTCGCATGAAAGGACCGCAATAGAGAAATGGGTCTTTCGGGACTGTGTATTTAATTTAAGGAGATGAGGGGACGACTTCCTGGTTTCTTGTTCGAGGTAGTCAACCCATTCATCTAGATTAATGTTCTGTTGGATGGTTTTTTCCCCCTTTACCTATTTTCTGGACGACCAAGAGGAGCTTCTCTTCACAGTCTGAAGAAAAGAATTGAGTAGATTTCTTCTACTTAAATGGACGTTGAGGGACCAGGTTCTTCTTATGAATATGGCGAGACGAGGTATTCAAGGAATTAGAGTAGAAGAAGGTATGGAAAAGCTCTTAAATTGAATATAGAATTTAGCTCAAAGACCAAGCTGGGACCTACGAAGCCATTCGGCGCTGAAACGGAAATTGAGAGTTAAAGGTTTGGAAGGTGTAACAGGAGGAAAACCTTTAGCAGTTGCACTATGAATCAGTTGTTAGGAGAGGGTGGAGGAAAGTAAGATGGAAGAAAGAGAATATGAAGGGAGGTACAGTAAAAGAAAGGAAAGAGGTTGCAGCAGCTAGGGGCCGAAGGCACGCTGCAAAGAACCTTAAGTAATGCCTACAGTGCACCAACGGCACTACACCCCCCCACCCCCCCACAGGGGGAAAAATTCTTAGTCGAATCAAGTTCGTTTTCTTAGTCCGTTTGGGACGTTGAAGACCTGCAACCTTGAGTTTCACTTCATTTTCACTCTAGTTTCAGTTTAGTTTCACTTTGCTTCGTTAATTTCCTCATAGGTTTCACCTAAGCAAGTCTCAGGAAATTTGTTTTTCATTTCATTTTCAGACCAACTGACATATAAGGAGAATATCAAGTTTTTCAATAAGTATTTAGGGATGAGGCTGCACGCCTCTCGCCTTTGTTCCTTGGCACCAGCCAATGCTGGTATCTGTTTGGGGAAATGGGACATAAGGCTGATGGGTGCGTCCTACCAAATTTGAGCCGACAGTCACTACTGCCCCAAATTTGTCCTGTGTCAAGATATATATATATATATATATATATATATATATATATATATATATATATATATATATCTATACATAATTCTTTATTTCAACGTTTCGTAATAGCTTTATATCATATCTGTTGGAAATAAAGTATGTATATATATATATACTGTATATATATATTTGTATGTATTTATGTATATATAAATATTTATATATATTTTATATATATCATATATATATATATATATATTATATATAAATATATATTTATATATACAAATATGTATATATATATATATATATATATATATATATATATATATATATATATATATATATATATATATTTATATATATACATATTTATATATATAATATATATATATACATATATGTCTGTATATGTATGTATGTATGTATCTATATGTATGTACATAAAGGGACCAACCAACACAAACGTCATGAGAAAATAGACTGAATTTCACGCAGGAGTAATATCAAGCAGATTAAACCAAGAAGAAATAACATAAACCGTAGAATTACCTGGCATCCCCTGCAAATGGTAATTTGAAGTCCTGTTTGCGCGCAAGTTAGAAGGCTTTACAGGCTAACACTCGTCAAAAATATCACTTGCAGCTGGCGTTTGACACCGTGAGAGGAAAGTAACTATTTCTCTCTTAAATTGAAATGTCCCCTTGGAAGATCGACGCGCGTATATGTAATCCACTTATCATAGAAAGAGCCGATTTAGAGAATTCCGGAAATTGTGCAGCCATTTGCTGTTTAAAGCTTCCTGCGAGTTTTCAAGGGCTCTAGATGGGGACTTTTCATGTTTCTTTCTGGTGGTTTCCTTATTTTTTCTTTTTCTGTTGTGGTTTATATATTTTTTTCTTCGTATCTGTTGTCTCATTATATATATATATATATATATATATATATATATATATATATATATATATTTTGGGGTTAAATATATTAACAAATATATATATATATATGTATATATACACACTCATATATATACTATATAATATATATATTATATATATATATATATATATATATATATATATATATATATATATATATATATATATATATATATATATATATATATATATATATACTTGGTAAATATATAAATAAATATATACATATATACACATGAATGTATATATAAATATACATACATACATACATACATACATACATACATACATACATACATACATACATATTACTTCTCTCAGCATCTAGTTTCAGAATGAAAGCTTGCGACGCCCACAATTCAGTTTCACAAATCTTCCAGCCACTTACATCCATAATTTCTCGTTCTGTCTACAACAGATACAAGTGATTTAAATAATGTTACGAAAATCACCCGTTCAAATCTCATTACGATTCTTGAGTTCATCCAAGGAGAATGGCAGAGAATGAATGATTTTTCCGTAATTTTTCCATCATCCCGACGTCATGGTTTAACAGCATTAGCTCATTATACCGCCTGGAATAATGAGTATGGAAGAATGGTTTGATAAAATGTTAGATTTTTTTTGACGTTCTGCTTTCAGTTTCAAGGAGATTTTGCGTTGAAATTGGCCGGGGGCAGGCAAAAGGATAATTACTCTCTCTCTCTCTCTCTCTCTCTCTCTCTCTCTCTCTCTCTCTCTCTCTCTCTCTCTCTCTCTCTCTATATATATATATATATATATATATATATACATATATATAAGTCAATGTTTCCATTATGTTTAATGTTTTGAAATATTTATATATATATGTTATAATGTTTTGAATATATTTATATATATATATATATATATATATATATATATATATATATATATATATATATATATATATATATTATATATATATATACACATACATATATATATATAACACATACACACATACATACATATATTAAATAATGCCTCCATTATGATTAATGTTTCCAAACTCCCTTACAAAATAAAGTTCACGAACTTAGAGTTCACATAGATCTATGAAGCATAAATCGCTGGAATTTTTTTTTTTTAAATATTCTCCCCAACTAATCTCATCATAAAATAGTTAATTACAAGTGAACGGCCTTAAAAATTAGTACTTTGACCTCTAACAACCCCGCACAAGTCATCAATCACAAGTTAAGTATGATGGAAGAGCCATCAATCACCGATAGACGGAAATTCATTTGATTAGAATGTCACAAATCATCGAGAAAAAGTCCCAAAATAAAGTGAGTATTTTTTTTTTTGTCGTAGGAAAAAATGACCAGTGAATTCTTTATCTTTTGTAATTCAGGTGTCATAATTAATCCGGATAATTGTCTCATTTATAATTACTTACGAAAGAATGAGGTAAATTATGCTTCGAAGTTCCTTCGGCGCAATCGAGTTTTCTGTACAGCGTATAATCAAGGCCAAAGTTAGCCGTAATCGTGCTTCTGGCAACGATATAGGACAGGCCACCACCAGGCGGTGGTTAAGTTTCATGGGCGGCGGATCATACAGCATTATACCGAGACCACCGAAAGATAGATCTATTTTCGGTGGCCTTGATCATACGCTGTACAGAAAACTAAATTGCGCGAAGAAATATCTTACTTGTTAAAGTTCATTTATTCTTTTCATATCAGCTTCCGTTTTACATTTCACAATTTTATTTTCCCTTACAAAATTGGTTAACCTTTGACCTCAATTTCATTTTTTTATTCCCAGTATTTTCATTACTCCTATTACCGTTCAATTCCGCGGTCTTTTTTTTTTTTTTATATTTCTTCCATTTATCTTCATTTGCAGACCCTTTCGCTCAGTTACACTCCTCTCTTTTCGGTATTTAAGCCATGGAGAGTTTTTCATATTCCTCTTTGAAATTCCTTCTCCCACTTTCCATTAAGTCTGGCTTTCTTTATCTATTCTCTTATACTCTCTTTCTACGTTTTGCCTTTGATTAACACATTTTCATATTTTTCGTATGAATGTGTTTTATTCCGTCTTTTGCTTTCTTATTAAATAGCTGTCACTGTCGTAGTGACCTTGAAAAGCAGATGAAGGTGGAAAAATTTTGTGTAAGTGTGAAGATAATAATAATAATAATAATAATAATAATAATAATAATAATAATAATAATAATAATAATAATAATAATAAAAATAATAATAATAATAATAATAATAATAATAATAATAATAATAATAATAATAATAATAATAATAATAATAATAATAATAATAATAATAATAATAATAATAATAATAATAATAATAATAAATTGATAAACAATGTTTATGTTCAGTGATAATAAAAATATATAAAACTATTTCATGAAAATTTCTCAATAATAATAATAATAATAATAATAATAATAATAATAATAATAATAATAATAATAATAATAATAATAATAATAATAATAGTAATAATAATAATTACATGCAATTAAGGGCTAGCGCCTGAAGTAAATTTAAGGCCTAATACTTTATATTCAGCCTAAAAACAGTTCTGCTTTGAGTCATTTGTATATATATATATATGTATATAATATATATATATATATATATATATATATATATATATATATATATATATATATATATATATATATATATATATATATATATATATATATATATATATATATATATTACGTATATATATACATATATATTTATATATATACTTTTATAAGTGTTCTTTCTGTATTGCTCAATACATAAAAAAAAAACTCTTTGATCAATTGTATGCTCTCCCATGCTTTCTTTCCCTGTGAAATCTCGTCTTTTAAAATCATTGAGTCATATTTTTAGTCTCTCCTAATTATTTTTTTTTTATTCTTCTATCTCAGCCCCAAGCCATTAAGACCCTAATTAGATTCATTAGTGTATAATCCTTCTTTCTGCTCGACGGGAATCTCTCAGGCGCCATGGTGTCTAATCACCATATTTTTCAGATTTGTAGTGGCGAGTTATAAAACACAGGATGTTGAAAAGTGCGCTGAGTTCACTTGTTTCATAACACTTGCTTTTATGTGCCATATTTTAGGCGATACTCAAAAAGGCATAAGGAGGTTTGAAATTAGTTGATTTTTGATGATCATTGATATTTCCCGGGAAGGATATAATCACAAGTGGGTTTATGTTATGTTAGACAAGAGTTTGAAAACGAAATTCACATTTTCAGTTTTCTGTGAAAGAAAACTATTGTGCCGGCTTTGTCTGTCCGTCCGCAGTTTTTTTTCTTTTTCGCACTTTTTCTGTCCGCACCTTTCTGTCCGCGCTTTTCTGTCCGCAGACTTTTTCTGTCCGGCCGCAGATTAAAAACTACTGAGGCTAGAGGGCTGCAAATTGGTATGTTGGTCATCCACCCTCCAATCGTCAAACATACCAAATTGCAGCCTTCTAGCCTCAGTAGGTTTTATTTTATTTAAGGTTAAAGTTAGCCATAACCGTGCTTCTGGCAACGATATAGGACAGGCCACCACCCGGCCATGGTTAAAGTTTCGTGGCCGCGGCTCATACAGCACTATACCGAGACCACCGAAAGATAGATGTTTTCGTTGGCCTTGATTATACGGTGTACAAAAAACTCGATTGCGCCGAAGTTCTTTACTAGTTTCATACTAGCGACAAAACCCACAAACGGCCGAATTTCATTCGACGAATCCCTTTTTAAAAATCGAGCGTGAAATTCTCCTCCATTCCTTCAATCGGCTCAGGTTCACGAGACCTGGGATTTTAATGTCCTCTTCATTTGCCAATTTTCTGAAGACATCGTCTTTCGGTCGCGGTTTCATCTTTAAAATAAAAAAATTCCTCCTACGCAATTTTAAAGATGCGTGGAAGATGCTTCCATTTGTCGGTGTCTGTTGTGATATCTTTTGGCAGTAAAATTTAAAATTATTTGTCATGCAATCAATATCTCTGGCAGAAATTGAGAAATTGATGAAAATAATTAGGACAGTTACTGGAAGATGCCCGTGTTGTATTAGGATGAGAAATTTAGAGACGAATACGCAAGGAAATGTAACAATAAAAGTATATATATTAAATAAATTAATTTATGTATATGTATATATCACATCTATATATATACATATATATATATAATATTATATATATATATATATATATATATATATATATATATATATATATATATATATATATATATATATATATATATATATATATATATATATATATATTATGCACTCTTCTTTTCAACCCAGGCGTTTCGCTTTGAACATCCATTCCGCGTCGGCCCCCACACCATAATAAAGAGGTCTGGACTTTGAAAAGAGTCAGGTAGGCAGTTTTAATGGCCCAGAAAATATACTTTTGAAATAGAAGGAGACGGTCGAGAGGCCAGTGAGAGTGAACGCTGGGAAATTGTCGTGGGAAATGAGTTGTGGATTTCATTCTCGTGGATATTTTGTTCGTCTCATGACGTAGTTTAATTTGACATTGTTTTGAAGCTTTTTCTCTTCACAATATATATATATATATGTATATATATATATATATATATATATATATATATATATATATATATATATATATATATATATATATATATATATAGAAAGAGAGAGAGAGAGAGAGAGAGAGAGAGAGAGAGAGAGAGAGAGAGAGAGAGAGAGAGAGAGACAGTACACTACATCGACCACCTCAGCGCTTCGTTAAGTGTTTACAACCTCCAGAATTATTAGATTTACTTCCCCCTCTTATATCTACTCAGAATGGAGGTTAATAATTTGGTCCTAATCCGCACTGGCATAAGGCCCCTTGAATCAAGGACGGCAATAAAACCTCCCACAAAGAAAAAAAATAATACCCTCTTCCTATCTAATACTGTGGTAGAAAAAATGACTTGAAGTAATAGGTGATATTGATTGTCGTGATCTCATTCCGACTGAGCTATTCTTTGGCTGTAAATTTTCAGGCTTTCTTACAAAGTAACTTTCTTACTTTTAACACTGCCTACGTAAATTAACCTCTCTCTCTCTCTCTCTCTCTCTCTCTCTCTCTCTCTCTCTCTCTCTCTCTCTCTCTCTCTCTCTCTCTCAGTGACAGTTGACAGTTGAATGTTCCCCATTTCCTCTTGACATGCCCGCCCACCTCTTGCTCATGTTATTGGTCTCTTCGTTGCTTTTTCATTAGTGACGAGTCATCTCGTGCTTATTATCCTCGACACTGGGGCCACGAGAAATCAGAGGCTGTCTCTACGGGAATCAATGACTTTTGTATAGGAATTCAGGCAGCCCTCGGAGACTGAAAGCTCATACAATAACAGCTTTGGTTCACCCACTGAAATGTCAGTTCACTGTGCGATTTAGTCTACGTCAGGTCATGGGTTGAGGTTCTGCAAAGTGTCTGAAAGATGGCGCACTTGCTTCTACGGTGTTGCAGTTTATTGTTTTAAAGTTCTTGACATGTTTTGGTAGGATTTGATGTTTAATACTGAACTAATCTTCCTTCCTCGATCGTAAGGAAAATAAGAACAATATTCTTTCGAAGTACTGTGTCAGTCAAGTTTTCCCAAGATCTAAGCGTTGCGTAGCCAAAAATATTTAGATGAAGAAGTTAATACTGTCCTAAAATGCAAGACTGTAGTATCTGCAAAGATGCAAAACTGAGAAAAATGGTAGATACTCCCTTGCCTTACTACTGATTTTGCAGATACTGCAAACGGGACCCCTCTAAATAAAGCATTGAAGAATCATTCTGAAACTGCAGTAACTTTTGCATTTTGTGTTTCACGAGCCCAGTAGGTGGTATATCTCAATTTCGAAAATTTAGCAGATACTGCAGTTTTCTATTTTAGGGCAGAATGCTATCTATAATATTTATCATTCTATTCATTTCAAAGCGCGCGAAACTCTACAATATTTTATTATAGTTGAGAGAAAACATTTTTGGAGGTTAAAGCTAAGCCTAAGATTAGTTCTGTTTAGATATAATGACTCTCTACCCTTCGTTAAATGGTTTATCAAATTACTATTTTATTTTCAAAGATTCTTCTTCCCTCCTTTTCACAGTTAGGCAAAACCAAAAATCACCTTTTGCCCCAAAACTAATCAATTTTTCGTGGTTTATTTATTCTGGACTCGAAAGTCTTACTATACACCCCATATATCTCATAAGCTCTCAATCACTGGTTCTCAGAATGGGGGCAATTACCCCCTTGTGGGTAATGAACCCGTTTCTGGGGAGGTTAGCGAGGCTCTTTCTAAAATTAATACTACTTTGGAATAAAATTCAGTAAATAATAATAATGATTATAAATAATAATAAGGACTAACAATACCATGTTTCCCATTAATAATGCACCAAAATTGTCGTTATTTTCTATTAATTACGAGAGAAATAATGCTTTAATTCCAATTTATAATAAAAGGAACAATGCTTTAATTTTAATTTTTTGTCAAGGGAATAATAATGTCTAAAATCTGAATTTTCATTTCTGAAGACTTGAGTAAAAGTAAAATTAATTTCTTACATGTAAAATGCATTAGAAATTAAGAATTCCAACATTTTCCTTTCCTTTATATTATAACTTCACATAACTGAAGAGGAGTGGGGGGGGCAGGGGTATTGGTGATCTATCACACCGCTGCCCCCCGGGCGGTTAATGGTACCAAAAAACTTGAGAACCACTGCTCTATACACTTCAAAGGGGTTTACTTGTATGGTGGGTCAACTTCCAGAAACTTTTGGTTCTGTTTTGTCAACAAGAGACCGTCTTCTCTGTTTGCATTACCGAGGAAATAAGGATTTAAAAACTTTTATTTTTTCGAAGAGAAACCAAGACATACAGTCTTCATTCCCTTCCCTTCCCTTTCAGACTAATTATTCATGACCCAGATGAAACACGGAGGTCAATATTATAAAGGTGAGGCAGTAATCTTTATTAGGAAGCAGAATAAACAATAAACAATGATTCGTTGTCTTTCATTGTAAGTACGTTGTAGGTACGAATTCTTCCCCTCTCACCAGTCAATATTTGTTCTGTCCAGCATTTAGAAAGGTGAAATTGCAGTGGTGTTAGTTCAAGGACAGGTGATCAATGATATGAGTTTTTTAGTACACAATAACTCGGATATATGGTTTCTCATGCAGGGGTTCGTAAGGGGATATCAGTTGTATATATATATATATATATATATATATATATATATATATATATATACATTATATATTCATATACATTTATATATATACATATATATTTACTATATATGTATATATATATATATATATATATATATATATATATATATATATATATATATATATATTAATACATGCGTAGCATGACAGCTATTTTTATATCAGCATGAATAATACATTCATAAAGTCTAAAAAAATTCCTAAATTGCAATCAAGTAAAATATAGATTCAGCATCATAAAGTCTAAACAAAATATTAGGGAAACTCTTCACAAGTTTTTGCAAAATCTTTCGTCTTTACCATGAATGGTTACTAAACAAAACAGTAACTTTTTAGTTGTTAGTTTTCTGTAAAAGAAAACTATTGTGCCGGCTTTGTCTGTCCATCTGTACTTTAGTCTGTCCGCCCTCAGATCTTAAAAACTACGGAGGCTAGAGGGCTGCAAATGACTATGTTGATCATCCACCCTCCAATCATCAAACATACCAAATTGCAGCCCTCTAGCCTCAGTAGTTTTTTTTTTTATTTAAGTTAAGAGTTAGCCATAATCGTGCATCTGGCAACGATATACGATAGGCCACCACCGTGCCGTGGTTAAAGTTTCATGGGCGGGGGCTCATACAGCATTATACCGAGACCACGTAAAGATAGATTTGTTTTCGATAGCCTTGATTATACGATGTACAGAAAACTCGATCGCGCCGAAGAAAGTTCGGCGCATTTTTTACTTGTTTCTTTATAGATTCTGTGAATTTTGTCCTTTAAACTCTTGAGAGAAAAAGGACTTTAATTAAGTTGTAAAGAAACATGATTTAGGATTTTATAATCAACGGTTTTCCCACTTTTTTTTGGTAACTCCCATTAATTATCGCCTCCTATATATGCAAAGAAAATTAGTTCAAAATTTTTAAGGTAAAATCAAATGTAAGGATGAAATATAATTTCTGTTTTCTAAAATACTTGCACGTTTAAGAATTAAATTAATTTCCCGTGTAATCTTTCAATCTATGTTATATTATTTTCGGACGGAGCATCTGACTTACGCAAATTCTAAGGAATTGAAAAGGCTAGCAAAAAAAAAAAAAAAAAAAGTCAAATGAACTTTGAGATGTCAAAGTTAAAATTATGTATGAACATGCAAATGAAAAGCAACAGGAAAAATTTAACAGCGGAATATTTCACTGATGTTTGAAGCCAAACTTGAAAATATATTCACGATGCAATCAGATGTATGTTTAACCTTCTGAACGCAAAAACATGTTAGAGGTCATGTTATAGATTTCATTTTGCAAATATGCAATATTAATGGGAGATCGAACATAAAAAGCATAATCTGCTAATAAAAATGAATATATTCCTGATAAATTTAGATGAGGAATCGAATAAAAATAAAAGATATATAAACTCTCATTTTAAAAGAATATATATACAAAATGGTCAGTGGATCAGAAAGTAAAGAAAAAAAGAAAAAAATAGTCAAATGATAAATATTTTCAATTGTTTTTGAGATAAAATGAGTTCACATTCGTTTAAACTCCGATTCTTATATATATATATATATATATATATATATATATATATATATATATAAATATATATATATATTATATATATATATATATATATATATATATATATATATATATATATATATATATATATATATATATATATATTTATATATATATATTTATATATATATATATATATATATATGTACAGTATATATATATATATATATATTTATATATATATATATATATATATAATATATATATATATATATATATATATATACAGTATATATATACATATATTAACTTTATCACTCACACAATTATCTGTGCATTAATATAATTACTGCATTGCAACTGGACGGATACTTGACAATGAGGACTGTTTGCCCTGGAAAGCTTGTAACTTTTATTGAATAAATATCTCCCGCTAGGTACCATCCAGTTTCAATGAGGTCCTGTTAGTAATATATATATATATATATATATATATATATATATATATATATATATATATATATATATATATATATATATATATATATTATAATTGACAGGGATCCCATACTGTGTGAGCTCGTGTATAACCGTTTGATCACACTGAGGAATCATAAAATTGACTTAATCACAGTCTCCAAAAGATCAGCCGGAAGGTTAATCCAGGCATTATAGAATTTCCATGATGTGCGTCAAAGCGTAACCTACTGGAAATGATTTAGAAATACGCTGGTATTTTTATAGGAAGAATCGCAAAGACATCTCATTAGAAGCGAGTGAGAAATATTATCAGGCATAATCAATTTATTTGACATTGAAGGTATCGTGTTGTATTGTCGGTATATCTTTCTTGAAGTATTTATCTAATCAACTGTGACTGCGGTACTCTTCAGGCTCTGAACAGAAATTTTTCCTAGTTTTTTTTAGTTTTCTGTAAAAGAAAACTGTTGTGCCGGCTTTGTCTGTCCGCCCGCTCTTTATTCTGTCCGCACTTTTTTCTGTCAGCCCTCAGATCTTGAAAAGTACTGAGGCTAGAGGGCTGCAAATTGGTATGCTGGTCATCCACCCTCCAGTCATCAAACATACCAAATTGCAGCCCTCTAGCCTCAATAGTTTTTATTTTATTTAAGGTTAAAGTCTCGGTATAATACTATATGAGCCGCGGCCCATGAAACTTTAACCACGGGCCGGTGATGGCCTGTCCTATATCGTTGCCAGAAGCACGATTATGGCTAACTTCAGCTTTAAATGAAATAAAAACTACTGAGGCTAGAGGGCTGCAATTTGGTATGTTTGATGATTGGAGGGTGGATGATCAACATACTAATTTGCAGTCCCCTAGCCTCAGTAGTTTTTAAGATCTGAGGGCGGACAGAAAAAAGTGCGGACAAAAAAAGTGCGGACGGACAGACAAAGCCGGCGCAATAGTTTTCTTTGACAGCAAACAAAAAACGAATTGACATAAAAACACGAAAATGACATCAGCATCCCTGATTACCATTCACGCTCCAACTGTCGTTCTAGTGGAGCAGCCCTTTTTGAAATATTAATAAACAATCCGAACAAAGGAACCAGGCCATTGGGAACGTACTGACTGTCACATGTCATTCATACAATACGGAAAAAAAAGTTTGATCCTCCCGACTTGCTCTAAATTTAGTTCTGATTGATCGGTTCTGTTGCTATTCTCACACAATGGTCTTTGTAATAGATCCGACCTATTAAATGGGGTAGTGATTGCAATAGCTCATTCTTGCAACGAGGGTAATGATAGTAACGTCTCGCTCTCCGAACAAAGGTTGGTGGTTGCTACGTCTCTCTCTCTCTCTCTCTCTCTCTCTCTCTCTCACCGTCATCACTTACGTCATTCCATTACTTACAGCTCTTAAGACTACAGTCATAAGCAAGTCCTCAGGTGGTTATAATTAAGTATTTCAAGTTGCTAAAATATCAGTCAATAATAATGAAATGTTTTCTTCTTCTTCTTCTTCTTCTTCTTCTTCTTCTTCTTCTTTTCAGCTTAACTCTCAATTATCGCGTCTCCTTCTTTCGTCTGCTGGTTCGTTTCCACATTATTTATAATAAAGCTCAATATTCTAACAAAGGTTTATACCCTGTTTGCATGGCAATACTTATCAGGTGTGCTATAGTCTCCCCCCAAAGTTAAACCTGCTCTATAAGGTACCTCGTTCCCAAAGATACCCCATGATACCCCATTCCCTAAGATACCCCACCCCCACCACCGGGTTTTTACCTGATGGGCTTTTCTGGTGAGAAGCGATCTTACCCTCCTATTTTTTCTTGGGAGATTTTCGAACCGAGTATTAGGGAAGATTTGGAGTGAGCCACTCGCTGAGAAAATAATGGAGTGACTAAAATAGTTCAGAGGACAAAAATGTAATTTTTCACCACTCTGTCGCCTGTCCTCTCTCTCTCTCTCTCTCTCTCTCTCTCTCTCTCTCTCTCTCTCTCTAAATATATAGAGAGAGAACATTCAGCTACGACTTTCGTATAGGAAGTTTCATATTGATACCAACAGCGCAGTGCACTTTGAGGTTTAGCCTTGAGTGCTCGGTAAAAAAAAAGTTTTTTAGCTGGGTGAGTCGTTATGGTTCTCTGTGAAGTGGATTTCGAGGAAGCTGAATTGCTGTAGTTTCGAAGGGACGCAGCGTCCGTAAACGTGTGCGTTATATACAAGCATACACACACCCCCACACAGCATATATATATATATATATATATATATATATATATATATATATATATATATATATATATATATATATATATATATATATATATATATATATATATATATATATATATATATATATATATATATATATATATATTTTTTTATCACACCGTGGTTTATACACAATCACGAAGCTACAGTTGTCGTTTAATATCACCGGTGGGAAATCATCACCGAAGGGGAATTTATAAGTGATAAATGGACTGGTACTGCCGAGTCTCGAACCCACGACACAGATACTTATCCAGCGACTCCAGTCGACGTTCTGCCCACTGAGCTATATATATATATATATATATATATATATATATATATATATATATATATATATATATATATATATATATATATATATATATATATCTCACAGAGATTCCCTCTACAAAATACTAGATTTCAAAAGGTCACAGTCAGAAAAGTAACGTTCTTCAAGATGGAATGCATGACAAATGAAACAGATTCCACAGTGGGATGACGTAATGTCGCTTCAGGTAAAATGGGTTTAATTTTTAATAAAGTTTCTTTGATTCAATCCGGCCATATTTCGAGAGATTGCGAAATACAAATTGCTGGGTGAGTCCGCTATTAATATCACTTCATTTTCCTTTGAGGTTCATATGCCCTTTCTATTTCGAAATATCTGACAATGACGAAACAGAGAGAGAGAGAGAGAGAGAGAGAGAGAGAGAGAGAGAGAGAGAGAGAGAGAGAGTCCACCATTAATATTACTTCAATGAAATATCTGACAATGAGAAAGAAAGAAAGAGAGAGAGAGAGAGAGAGAGAGAGAGAGAGAGAGAGAGAGAGAGAGAGAGAGAGAGAGAGAGAGAGCTGACATTCCGTACCTGTTTGCAAAGTAAAAGGATATTAGACACCAAATATTTAAGATTTGCAGCAGAGTAATATTTTTGCAATAGTAATTCATTCATGCTTATTACTTTAATAGAACAGGTGTTTTCAAAATGTTTAAAACTTTTTTTTTAAATATAACAACGGACTTAGTTATGTTATATTTGAAGAAAGGAAAATTAAATGAAAAACATTTAGCGTTTTTCAGAGCGCACGCCTTTCATTTCAGATACTGGAATTAGCTGCAACTAATGGAATTCTTGTCCAAATCGAAGATAAAAGCTGATAAATAAAAGATGAATGTCGCTGTTTGTGTCATTGTTCAGAATATGCGTATTCAGGTTTAGCCTTTTCTGGGTCAAGTAATTAGACTTTGACAGACATTTCCTAATGGCGACCATTTGCTAGCCAGTAGTTCTTTTGATCAACTATTTATTGTTTTTAATTATGATTTGCCTCACAGATGGCCATCAAACCATGATGATTAGATGATTATGATAGAGCACAGTTTAATGTACTTTTTCAGTTTTCTGTAAAAGAAAACTATTGTGACGGCTTTGTCTGTCCGTCCGCACTTTTTCTGCCCG
Organism: Macrobrachium rosenbergii; assembly: GCF_040412425.1. Lineage (NCBI taxonomy): Eukaryota > Metazoa > Arthropoda > Malacostraca > Decapoda > Palaemonidae > Macrobrachium > Macrobrachium rosenbergii. The sequence continues at coordinate 31,361,845 of NC_089764.1, read as the reverse complement.
CCCTCAGATCTTAAAAACAACAGTGGCTAGAGGGCTGCAAATTGGTATGTTGATCATCCACCCACCAGTCATCAAACATACCAAATTGCAACCCTCTAGCCTCAGTAGTTTTCGTTTTATTTAAGGTTAAATTTAGCCATAATCGTACTTCTGGCATCGATATAGGGACCAACAACGCAGTCCACCACCGGACCGTGGCTGAGTTTCATGGGCCGCAGCTGAAAATTTCATACAGTATTATATGCTGTACAGAAAACTCGATTGCGCCGAAGAAACTTCGGCGCATTTTTTCCTTGTTTTTTCTGTATACCAGAAATACTTTCCTTTAAAAAACAGTCTTTGAAGTTTGGCTACTGGAGATTCTACTCTTGACACCTGAATGTGGTCACACATTCCGGAGAACTTGGTCCAAACAAACTTACGTAGAGTCAAAGGAAATAGATAAGCTTCGCATAGTCGTATAGCGTCTTTCCAATTCCGCATGTTCCCAGCCATGTTGCCTCATCACTGCGGAAGTCATCTTCTATAACTCTGCGTCCATCATCAATTATTGTCATCTTGATGTCGTTACGATCAGTCTCCTTCAACTGATCGCATCACTCGGGGGGCGGATGTCGAGTACGAATTACCGCCGCGATATTTTGCCGAGGTTCCCAAATTAGTCTTGGTCTTACCCCTTCTAAGAGATTGATTGATAGGTTTCGATCGCCTTCTGTTTCCTGTGAAGCCTGGCTGTTTTTGTCATTAATTATTTTCTTTCGCGGATAACGAAAGGAAGTCAGTTGCGGTGTCTTAATAATTCCTCGTTGAACAATCATTACATCAAGTAGAATTCAAAAAAATCTACATTTCATGTTTATCCAATGTACTTTTGCAATGGATAACAGTACTGCCCTGAAATGGAAGACTGCAATAACTGCAAAAATACAAAACTGAGAAAAAATGGTAGATACTACAGTTTTCCCTTGCCTTACTACTGAATTTTGCAGATACTGCAAATGAGACCCCATAAAAAATCGTGGAAAGCATTGAAGAATCGTTCTGAAACTGCAGTAACTTGTGTATTAGTGTTTCACGAGCCCAATAGATGGCATATCTGAATTTCGAAAATTTTGCAGATACTGCAGTTTTCCATTTTAGGGCAGAATAGCTAAATAAAAAAAAACAAAAGTTATGTCAGAGCATGGCCGAACACCTCTTCACGTATGAAAATGATAATGGAAATTCTTCTCTCTTCACAATCAAGAGCAAGTTTGGGACTTTCAAGTACATAATTATTTAATGACTCTCAATTTAGGGAACTATATGACCAATTTAAAGAAGGCGAATGTTATTATACAGAATAAAATTATTTTCTTATTAAGCTTCATTTATATGAAGGCTGCAAGCATAAACGCCTACTGATTATTCCGAGGAAATAATCTTAAGAGCAGATGACAATTTCATAAGAAAAAAAAAGTCTGTTAACTCATTTTTTCAGAGACAAGGAATCTGTGCTGCCTTTTGCAAGGTTTCACAGACCCATTGGGCGAAAATGGTTCCGGCCATATCGTTTTCGTTTTCGTATGGTTTCGTTCCCCTTTCAATTCATCAGTTGAAGTTTGTATATCGGGTATTGTAGCCTATCGATTTTTATTCTTATTAGGGTTTTAGTGAGAAAATAATTGACGGAAGGAGTCATGTGATTAATCTAATTGTAGTTATTTGTGCAATAAATAACTAGTTAGTTTTCTGTAAAAGAAAACTATTGTGCCGGCTTTGTCTGTCCGTCCGCACTTTTTCTGTCCGCCCTCAGATCTTAAAAACTACTGAGGCTAGAGGGCTGTAAATTGGTATGTTGATCACCCACCCTCCAATCATCAAACATACCAAATTGCAGCCCTCTAGCCTCAGTGGTTTTTATTTTATTCAAGGTTAAAGTTAGCCATAATCGTGCTTTTGGCAACGATATAGGATAGGCCACCACCGTGCCGTGGTTAAAGTTTGATGGGCCGCAGCACATACGGCATTATACCGACACCACCGAAAAAACAGATCTGTTCTCGGTGGCTTTGATTATACGCTGTACAGAAAACTCGATTGCACTGAAGAAACTTCGGCGTATTTTTTATTCGTTTTTTTTTATCGCATTAATGAATTATTCCCTGTAAATTGTATTTAGATTTACTGTTTCTACACGCTAGTTATTTTCACTGAATCTTATTCAGAACAAAAAACCTCAGTAAAGAGAATACGTCTGTGACCCCCCAAAAAAATACCCTCACTGAAAATAATTGTAAAACAGGACTGAAGTTGACTTTGACCTCTGAACTTTCAGTGACCCAACATTGCTTCAGTGTTTTCTAAATGTCCAAATATCATCCCGACAGAATCACTCGGCAGTAACCACAATGCCTGATTTTCCAGAAAATCCCGCAGCTTATAACAAAAAAAAAAAAAAACAAGTAAAAAATGCGCTGAATTCTCTTCGGCGCACCTACTTTTCTGTACAGCCGTTACAGCGTGTAATCAAGGCCACCGAAAATAGATCTATCTTTCGGTGGTATCGGTATAATGCTGTATGAGCCGCGGCCCATGAAACTTAACCACGGCCGGTGGTGACCTGTCCTATATCTTTGTCAGACGCACGATTATGGCTAACTTTAACCTTAAATAAAATAAAAACTGCTGAGGCTAGAGGGCTGCAATTTGGTATGTTTGATGATTGGAGGGTGGATGATCAGCATACTAATTTGCAGCCCTCTAGCTTCAGTAGTTTTTAAGATCCGAGGGCGGACAGAAAAATTGCGGACGGCCAGACAAAGCCATCTCAATAGTTTATTTTAACAGAAAGCTAAAAATAAACTCCCGTTCACATTCACCTTCTCATGTGAGGAGATGTTTGGCTGGAAAGTTACCACTGTCGAATTTTTATTACTTTGGTTTCCCGGTGTGGTTTGAATGTCACCGAATGCTGGTCGGTCCTCCATCCGTTACAGCTACCTGTGGCGAGTGAATTAACACGATTATGCTATCTTTAACAGTTTCCTCTCTCTCTCTCTCTCTCTCTCTCTCTCTCTCACATTCTTTTTTCTTCACTCACCACCTCCCAGCCTCAGTATCTTACACTCAATATTTGGTGTCCCAAAATAACCACGACAGGTATCAGCAACAGTAATGACCACACAATAGAGACACAACACACACACACACACACACACACACAAGCACTCAAAAGCCTTCATCGATTGGGCTAACTCAGAGCAAACTTGGTCAATGGACTGAATGAAGTCGAAAACAAAGTTCAACCCTTTTCTGGGCAGCAGAAACGAACAAAAACTCGGGTAGCAATATTTTCACGCGCACAAAGAGAGGACGCTTTATGGCACGCCTCCCTATATGCCTTCTAAACAAAGTGTATATATATATGCTTTCTAAACAAAGTTTGTACAATCGGTTTGTTGTCTCCCATAAAAGGGAGTTGCCGCGTTTGTATCTATCCTCTTTAGCTGAAGCGAACAAAAAAAAAAAAAAAAAAAAAGATTGCATTTACTATATCGTGTTTCTCTGTGGTGAACAGAACTGAACTGAATACAGAATTTAGGTCAAAGGCCAAGCGCTGGGGCCTATGAGGTCATTCAGGGCTGAATGACCTCATAGGCAATAAAAGTATGCAAGGTGTAACAGGAGGAAAACCTCAAAGCAGCTGCAGTATGAATCAATTGAGGGAAGTAAGATGGAAGAAAGAGAATATGAAAGGAGGTACAGTTAAAGGAACGAAAGGGGTTGTAGCTAGGGGGTCGAAGACACGCTGCAAAGAACCTTAAATAATGCCTACAGTGCTCCGCATGAGGTGCACTGACGCCACTACCCCCCTTCGGGGTGTTTTCCTGTGGTAAACACTATACAAATTTGGTTTTCAAGTTTACATAATCAGGTTATGTAAAAGAAATAATGATGAGAAAATATATGGTAGTCGGAAATGTAAGTAATTTAAGTAATTTAACACTAAGCATGAAAAACATTTTAAGGTTGTATTATAAATACAGTTGCATCATTCACAAACTCTAAAGAAAAAACACTGTCAAAAATATATGATTTTATTACCGTGACAGACGGAAGACTTCGTAAAAGACCATCATTAATGAGAAACGCATCGCAGAAAAGGCTGCTTCATTAAGGATACAAATCAACAAAACATCTCACTGAGAATCTTATTCTTGATGTGATCAAATATAACACTTTTCTTTCATCTTTTTCTTCTGCTACTGCTAATGAACGTAATAGCTCGCATGATGACAGAGGAATATCCTTTCATTAAAGATGGATGGGTCTGAACGCGTATTGTACGTAGGCAGTACGGAGAAACAGTGTTCAGCACTGAATATTCTGCGCCAGTTTTTGAGGTAAAAAAATTAATGTCAGCTTATACCCATTAAGAGATTTAGATCACTTCGCAAAATGACATTTCCTTCAGTTTGAAGAACTGTGAAAAGGCTTCTCTGCAAATAATATTTGAAAACCAGAAACTCCTCCTGATGAAATAATTCGTATTTCAGTCTCTCGTTGGATAAATTCTCTTTTAAAAATGAAATAGCGTTTGTTCTGTTTATCCCTAACGTTAATTTCGTTAAGAAATTAATGTTAGGTGGAAATTAATTACATTTTTATTTAAATTTAATACAAAGGAAAATTTAAAAAAATACTTGAAAACCTTTATAAGAGAAAATTTTCGTGCGAGCTAAAGTTATTCTGAAACGATTAACGAGATTTACGAGCATCCTCAAATTAAAAATCGCTGTTTTACAATAACCGATGAACCGGGTCTTCATCAATCACGTTTTACATGTAAATGCAAAAAAAGGCTTCCTTGCATCACGCTCCATCGTGATTCATGCTTCCGAAGAAAACTCTTGTAAGTAGAATTTGGTACACCTTTGTGTACTCTCAGGGTGTGGCGTGTAACTTCCTGCATAAATTATAAACTTTCTAAGTTTTATAATCTCGATTTTGCACCAGGATTCGATGGTATGATTCATCATTACTGTGTGTGTATGCATATATATGTGTGTTTTAGTTTTCTGTAAAAGAAAAATGTTATAGAGGTGTCTATTTGTCTGTCCGTCCGCACTTTTTCTGTCCGCCCTCAGATCTTAAAAACTGCTGAGGCTAGAGGGCTGCAAATTGGTATGTTGATCATCCACCCTCCAGTCATCAAACATACCAAATTGCAGCTCTCTAGCCTCCTCGGTAGCTTTTATTTTTTTTTAAGGTTAAAGTTAGCTATAATCGTGCGTCTGGCACCGCTATAGGTGCCAGCAACGCAGACCACAACCGGGCCGTGGCTGAAAGATCCTTGGAGCAGATACGTAAAATAATAATAATAATAATAATAATAATAATAATAATAATAATAATAATAATAATAATAATAATAATATTATTATTATTATTATTATTATTATTATTATTATTATTATTATTATTATTTCCCCTCATATTTTAATCTGCACTGCCATTTCGAAAACTGGCACAGGAATTAATCTATAACTGTTACCACCATTACTGCTTTTAAAACTAGGAATCAGAGCTCAAACGCTAATAATCGAAGTGCATTCCACTCTGTGACTTTGTCAAAATCCTATATGGAATTTTAATAAGCGGCGTTTTCATTTTCAATTCAGGACCGTTTTCATTTACACGTGCATCAGCGCATACGTGTCGTTCTAACTACCGGATTGGCACGGGGGAAAATGCATCACCTCATTTACATATTCGCGTTTCCACACAGAACTCAAATGATCAAAAGACATCGGACGTTTGGACGTGCCTTCTGTTGAAATGGTTATTTCCTAGCGAATGCGATAGTTTTCGCTTGTCGTGTTGTTGCAGCTCTGTGCGTGGGATTTCGAGTCAGGCGTGGAATGAGGTCGTAAGGGCTTTTTGGAAGACAGTTGTTTTTTCGGCTTTAGCTGTAATCTCCTTGGACATTCACCTTTCTTTATTCTTGGGTTGCACGGACATTCACCCTTTCTTTATTGGTGTTTTTTTTTCTCATCCAAATTTACTGACAAAAAAAATGAGTTATCAGTTATGTTTTGCATATATAGTTGATAAGTTCCAATTTGCCATTAATATCTGAAATGCTTGTTGCTGCTGAAATTTATTTAACTATAAACATTCCAAAAGATATAGAAAACGAACGAATATAGAACCCATAAAATAGTAACAAGTAAAAAATGCGCCGAAGTTTCTTCGGCGCAATCGAGTTTTCTGTACAGCCGCTACAGCGTATAATCATGGCCACCGAAAATAGATCTACCTTTCGGTGGTCTCGGTATGATGCTGTATGAGCGGCGGTCCATTAATCTTCAACCACGGCCCGGTGGCGGCCTATGCTATATCGTTGCCAGAAGCACGATTATGGCTAACTTTAACCTTAAATGAAATAAAACTTATGAGGCTAGAGGTCTGCAATTTGGTATGTTTGATGATTGGAGGGTGGGTGATCAAGATACCAATTTGCAGCCCTCTAGCCTCCGTAGTTTTTAAGATCTGAGGGCGGACAGAAAAAGTGCGGACACAATAAATTGCGGACGGACAGACAAAGCCGGCACAATAGTTTTCTTTAGCATTAAACTAAAAATGGTTCATAAGTAACAGAGCAAGAAAATAATTTTTCTGTGTCTGATGTATATTACATAGCTCTTTTTTATAACGAGTACTGTGATTCTAGATGCTGATTCTGAAAAAAAAAAAAAAAAAAAGCTTATTTTCAAATCCGTGAGTTACATTACCGTCGGAAATGTTGAAGGTTACGAATTTTTGATGACCTGAATGTACCCTGTTATGAACACTGAGCATTTCTTATTTAAAAGCACAAATGTACAATAGATTTATCCTACTGCATGATTGCAGGTTTCGAAAATCTTTCCCTTTACGTCAGGTAAATGAAAAATGAAAAGAAGAGATAAAAGAATGTATAATATTATTATAAAAAATGAAAATAAATAATGGTAGATAATAATCAAATAAAGGAAACTAAATAAATAAAGGGAAAAATTTATTAAGAAATGAAAACAACAAATAAATGGAAACTACGAAATAAATAAAAATTTATGAAATAAAGTTAGAATTTCTAAAAAAAAATATGAACAAATAAAAAATAATAAAACTAAATAAAAAAGCACAAAAATATATAAATTAAAATTAACTTAAAGTAAAATACCTCAAAATAATAATAAACACAGTAAGTGAAAATAAAAAAAAAATAAATAAGAATGAGAAAATAATAATTGAAGCAAATGTAAAAGGGAGATTCAGACATGAACAGGCACAGAACTGCATTTCTTATTTGACCTTCCAGTCAAATTGAATTTCATGAAGGAAATTAATCATAAGCCTTCAAAGGCTTAATGTTTGTATAACTTTGACATTTATTCTGAAGCAGATTTTAGCTTTGAAACCTTTTCTTCATCTTCGTATGAGTCAGTTGATGCCAAATACATGTGTTATAGTTGCCTCCAAGTGTTTTGAGTGCGTTCCTTTTATTTTCAGAATTATGGGTCAATTCACATTTTTAGTTTTCTGAAAAGAAAGGTATTGTGCCGGCTTTGTCTGTCCGTCCGCACATTTTTCCGTCCGCACTTTTTCTGTCCACCCTCATATCTTGAAAACTATTGAGGCTAGGGGATTGCAAATTGGTATGTTGATCATCCACCCTCCAATCATCAAATATTCCAAATTGCAGCCCTCTAGCCTCAATTGTTTTTATTTTATTTAAGGTTAAAGTTAGCCATAATCGTGCTTCTGGCAACGATATAGGCCAGGTCACCACCTGGCCTTGGTTTAACTTTCATGGGCCGCGGCTCATACAGCATTATATCGAGACCACCGAAAGATATATCTATTGTCGGTGGTCTTGATTATACGATATACAGAAAACTCGAATGCGCCGAAGCAACTTCGGCGCATTTTTTACTTGTTTTACTTATGTCTAACCTCAATAAAAACGGCTCTTGTTTGGGGCGGGGTCCATATTCACGTAATGTTTCCGTGACTCTCCTCTAGTGAATTTGTAAGTTATTTTTTCAACATTACATTTTTGAGGTAACTAAATTCCCTTTTGACTACTGTTTCAAAGGCTTTTTTTCATTCCTATATAGTCAAAAAATTCCAAAAAACTATTAGAGCAGTCATGATACGAACTGACATTTCTTTTTAGGGCCATAAAGATAACAATGATTTTCACTTACTATGTCAAACCAGTTCATTTTAATGTAACAATGTATTATGAAATCAAAAAGATATATAAAAATTCCCAAAAACTATCAAAGCAATCATGATACGAACTGACATTTGTTTTTAGGATCATAAAGATAATTATGATTTTCATTTGCTATGTCAAACCAGTTCATTTTAATGTAACAATGTATTATGTAATCAAAAAGATATATAAAATTCCTAAAAACTATCAAAGCAGTCATGATACGAACTGACATTTCTTTTTAGGGCCATAAAGATAATAACGATTTTCACTTACTATGTCAAACCAGTTATTTTAATATAACAGTGTATTATGATATCAAAAAGATATATCTGTAATCGCCATGAGCAGATTCCATCTCACCTATTTTCCTGGAGAAAACCAACGATTATCTCTCTTCCTTAGGAATTATGTTTTTCCAGCGTCTTCGCAAAGCACAGGATGACATTACAGCGTTTCCCTTGAAAGGCGCTCACATCTCTCCATCAAGTTTCTCACTATCTTTCCTTTCCGTCTATTTGATCCTCAAGAAGGAAATGAAGGTGGTAGAATCTCCTCCAGTGCGTTCACCATTACCTGAGAGACTTGCACAATTTCCCGTCGGATATATATCTCGAGGAAAGGTCACAGGATCTTGGTGAAGCCTGGCAAGTGAATTGAACAGACTACCATTGCGAAGTGATTAGCGTCTGGGCTGCGTTGGCGTAGAATTGACTCTTTGCTGGAATGGAAACCGTTTTACCCTTAGGGAATATGTGAGGACTGTAGACAAATTGGTCGTCTTCGACGAATTTTCGACGTATTGCCACGGTACGACCAAGTTTGTTATAGTCGCTGGGAGTCATTAACAGTTATCTTCAGTTAATAGGAACGGTGTTTTGTTATAAACGTATCGATGCAATTTTGAATAAATCTAAGTATAACAATGCATGTATTCTATATATGTATATATATATATATATATATATATATATATTATATATATATATATATATATATATATATATAATATATATACATATATATATATATAAACTATATATATATATATATGTGTATATATATATATATATATATATATATATATATATATATATATGCAAAGGTCATTGCATGGGCATCTACTATCTCCAGCTTGCTGTCTCCAACGCAATAAAATAAGCAACGAAAATGATGCTATATAATGTGTTTTTTAATACTAAAAGATTTCCTTTCACGTTCATACATCCACTGCTTTCATGTAAAGCACATTAAGCAGAATATCGACAGTGTATTCTGAATACCTAATATCCTTTGCTCGATGAAAAATTGATTTCCTACATGCTACTGTCTTCAACATTTGCATTACAAAACAATTTTTAATTATGTCCCCTTCCAGCATAATCACGCATCGTGGTTGTGATTTAAAAATAAACATTATTTAGTTTGTTTCCTGATGCAGATTTCCATGTGAATAACCAGCGAATTATAAACTTCAGTATTATCATTTATATTTATGGATTGACTTCGCTGTTTCAGTAATAAGGCGCAGAATTTACGTAACATGAAATTTAGGTCAGTTAATGTGTTAGTCTTATTCACATCTCGGCTCTGTTATTACTTTTAATTCATCAGTCGAGCGGGAAAAAAAGAGATAGCAAACGAGGGGGAGGCGAAAGTTGATAATTTAAGCAGTAACAATTTCAAAAGGAAAGCCACAAATTCGTGTTCAGGCGCATCGCAGGGGGAAACATTATTAGCATAATGCATATCAAGCAGGATTCTCATTTGTATCCTTTTCATTTCCAGTTTAAAAATGGCGACAAACGCATCCTTCGGCGGCTGGAAAACGCGTTCGGTTCGCCGACAAATTCTGGAATTACGCCGAACTGGAAATTCGTTCGCTGGGTTGCACGTTGCGCGGATTTATTCGCTGGAATATTGGTCTCCCTTTCCCTCACTCAGCTGTTAACTGAATTGCGCTGGATATAGAATTTAGGCCAGCGGCAGAGCACTGGGACATAAAAGGTCATTCATCGCTGAAATGGAAATTGACAGTAAAAGGCTTGAAAGGTGTAACGGTAGGAAAACCTCAAAGCAGTTGCACTCTGAATCAATTGTTAGGAGAGGGTGGAATGTAAGATGGAAGACAGGGAATTTGAAAGGAGGTACAGTAAAAGGAACGAAAGGGGGTTGATTTTTGTTGATTCTTTTGGTGTATGACTATGAAGCTACGAAAGAAGGGTAGGCTTGTGCTCCAAAGAACGTATTTTATAGCTATATAATTATATTTTGTAGATATTAAAGTATATGCAGATTAGTCATATAACGGCGAGGATCTAAGCCCCTAAAAAGATTGATTTAATACTCTAAAATGTTTATTGTCTTTCCGGCGATGCATTTGGGTTCGAATTGCGAGGTTCATTAACAAAAGGTAATTATCAAGATAAGGTTTCCTTCATTACAATTTATTTTTCATTGGAAATGGCGAAGAGATTTGGAAAGGCACAATTTTGCAATTTATTTTTCACTGGAAATGGCGAGGAGGTTTGAAAAGACACAATTTTGCAGTTTATTTTTCACTGGAAACTGCGAAGAGATTTGGAAAGACACAATTTTGCAATTCATTTTTCACTGGAAATGGCGAGGAGGTTTGAAAAGACACAATTTTGCAATTTATTTTTCACTGGAAATGGCGAAGAGATTTGGAACGACACAATTTTGCAATTTATTTTTTACTGGAAACGGCGAAGAGATTTGGAAAGACACAATTTTGCAATTTATCTTTCACTGGAAACGGCGAAGAGATTTGGAAAGACACAATCTTGCAATTTATTTTTCACTGGAAACGGGGAATAGACTTGGAAAAAGACAATTTTCTGAAATATTATCGTCCACGTTGTTGGAATCTATTTGCTCCAATACATTCCAAACCAACATCTCTCACCTACTTACGGAGTTACAGGGGAATTGGTGCTTCAACCGACACCTAAAACTTTCTCCAGTTTAATCATGTGATCCTCCGGGTAAGTGTGGATGCTTCTTCTGGGTTTCATTCTTTAACTTCCCTTCGAAACGAATCTTTCGAGCAATGAAGCGTAGTGTAGTGTTAGTGAGTGAATATCGTATTTTCGGGTAATTAAAGTTATTGTAAATATTTTTTATATTATTTCTATAACTGTTTTTTATACGTCAAAAATAATTTGTTGATTATTTTCATTGTTAGTTTGTATGGATATAATCGATATAATCTGAGTATCATTCCTGTGGAGATGGAATTTCTGTTCTCTCTCTCTCTCTCTCTCTCTCTCTCTCTCTCTCTCTCTCTCTCTCTCTCTCTCTCCTGTTCCCCCTGAGCGTGCATTTCAATGATTATAATTTCTTTTTGTCATCCGTGTTCAATATGGTCTTCTCTGAGCCAGGGAACAAGGCATTTAAGATTAGCTTTTTATTTTCTAGTTACCATTTTTTCGAAGATTTACTCTTCTCAAACTCCTGTTTCCAAGAAACATTTCATAAATTTTGCTTGTAATTTGGGCCGATCTTGCTTCCCGAAGTTTTTCGGAGCAGCGCTGAAGTATTGCATTTGGTCCTCTTTAAAAATTTCTACAGAGATTCTATAAAATCGTGTAGAATTTATTGAGGGTTGTTCTGATCGGTGGTGAACTCACATTCTTGTTGATGCTAAATATACTGTGCATGGTAAAAAGATCCTTCTAAATCAGTGGTTCTTAACCTGGGGGGCGCGCCCCGTAGGGCGTGTCAGCAATTTCAGGGGTGGGGTGGTTTGCGAGCCCTAGGGAAAAATAAAATATTCTCTAATTATATTCGTTATTCTCTTAACAAGAGTCGCTAAGAAGCAGTGTCAAGTATCTCACTAATTCATTCCTAAAAGAATGAAAACACCTCTTTTTCTTTCTCTTTTTTTCCATTTTTCTTTAAATCTGGGAGGAAATTTTACTCACAGATGCAAGGGGGGCGTGGAGGGAAGGACCAATAAAATTAAGAACCACTGTTCTAAAAAGCGAAGCTTTTATATTTATGAAAGGACAGGGAATATTAATATTAATTTGCGTAGGGACATTTCAGCACACGCGAGATAAAAGTTGAAGCAACACCACGATCTGCCGGGGAAAGAAAACGGGAATATTTCTCAATCTTACAGTTAAAAGAACGACAGGTAATTAACGTCAGAAACTGCACCACCAAAAACGCCTTTCTATCCGCTTTGCGAAATTTTATCACCAGGTATTTTAAACGGCGCCGGACGGCGTTTCCTAAGAAACCGAAACGCAACCCTGGAACTCATTACTGATGCGTGAAGTCGGATGTTTCTGTCAAGGAATTCCTGCGAGAATGATAACAGCAATCTCCCTCTGGGACACGGGATTGAAATTCTTCACCTTTTGCGGGTTGCCGAGGGAGGGGATTCAGAACGAGGTGGTTCAGAATGCATGTAACGCGATCGTTTTTTCTCAACCAAGCCTCGAAGACGGAGACCCAAGCGTAAAACTAATTATTACAAATTAAGGAAGACAGGTCTTGGGAAAGATTTCGCCGTGACTGAAATACGTCGTCTCGACATTTTCCGAGAGGGATTTATATTTTGGAAGCGAGGGAGTTTTTCCCCGATAATTGTGGGAATGGAAAGGTGGCTGCAAATATCAAATAACTCCGTTGCGGCATATGTCAAGGTTCACAAACAGAATACGAGAAGCACTTGCAGTCGTCTCTCAAAGCAAGCAAAATAATTTAAAATCCTACGCAAGCTCCGACGAATTTCACCACAGAAAAAACAAGCAATAAATGCGCCGCAGTGTCTTCGACACAATTGAGTTTTCCGTACAGCGCTACAGCGTATAATCAAGGCCCCCGAAAATATATCTATCTTCCTTTGGTCTCGGTATAATTCTGTATGAGCCGCGGCCCATGAGTCTTTAACCACGGCACGGTGGTGGCCTAGCCTATGTCGTTGCCAGAAGCACGATCATGGCTAACTTTAACCTTAAATAAAATAGAAGCTACTGAGGCTAGAGGGCTGATATTTGGTATGTTTGATGATTGGTGGGTGGATGATCAACATACGAATTTGCAGCCCTCTAGCCTCTGTAGATTTAAAAATGTGAGGGCGGACAGAAAAAGCCGGAACAGTAGTTTTCTTTTCAGAAAAAACTAAAAAGAAATTTATACCTTGGCTTTTAGGAAATCTAGTAAAAACAATTTTTAGGACGGTCTTGCATAAAGTAATGCGCTGGAAAAATTTGCTGGCAACCTGGAAGCCATTCTACAAAGCACACTTACGTTAATTATCGATGTTTTCAATGTTCGTGATGAGGAATAAGTTGTAAAACTCCCTTTTTGGGATAAGTAAGAGAAAGGGATGGGCAGGTTGATTAAGAGCTGCTCTACCATAGAAATTAATTTTTACATGAATCTATTCATGGCGTATCTAGGCGCTCAAGTATGTTTTATTGCCAGCACAGTAATTATAAATTATACAACTCTTTTTTAATAAGTCTTTGAGTGACGTTAATAAACTCTTTCAGATATAAAACTCGTGGTGGGTCCTTGCAAGGTAAAATTGCTGTGCGTGTAATTCATTTCGCAAGGCCATTTTCCTTTCTATATAACTTCAAGAGAAAGCACTTAGAAATACTGCTTTAATGTTGTCCAAGTCTGCTTTATTTGTGAATCAAGAAGAAGAAGACGATAAACTCTCTCAGTCATATGAGTTAGCGAGGGATCATCTATGTATAAGCTTGAATTATCTTCCAAATGCCTTCCTTCTGCCGTTTTCACTCACTTTTCGAAATAAAATTTTGGAGAGTTTCTGATCTAGTAAAATATCTTATTGGGTATACGATAAATGAAGGGATATAAAGTTGTTATAATTGTTGAATAACTTTGATATAAAGATATGGTAGGTCGTAATCCTTTCAATAAAAAAAAGAATTTAGTTTAGTATTTATGATATAAGGTGAAGAAAAATCTCCTTTTAATATTTTTCTCCCTCAGAATCATGGGAAAATGTTTATTCCATTTACCGAATGAACGTCAGGAGGCTATTGTCCTTTGTAAACATGTGTATTTGAGACAGCATTATTATCTACTGCTGATGCTCCAGCGAGTAAATTGGACGCAATGGTCTTGTTTACGAACCTTGAAAGGAGACGTCGGGCAGGAGAGCATTCTTCTTCTTCTTCTTCTGCTCTGTTATCGCGATGCAATTGTAGATGACAGAAACCTCTTTTCAAGGGCCATGTTTTGTTTCCTTGTCGACAGACTAAGATCTCCCGTTAACCACCCCCCCCACCCCTTCCACCAGGCCTTGACACACACACACACACTCTCTCGCACACACAAAAGCATCATTATTCTTCTTCTCTGTATCACGATGCAATTGCAGGTGGCAGGAAAATCTTTACATGAGTCATGTTTTGTTTCTTTGTCGATAGCCCAACATTCCCCGGCAACCGCCCCCCGCCCCCAACTCCACCAGGTATTGACACACACACACACACACACACACACACACACACACACACACTGGCCTCGAGCAGCGCAAATCATAGATATACGAGAGAGAATTTTCCCTTTCTCCATCTGACTCTGAGACCAACCAGTAAGAGATTCGTAACAATAACATTCCAGAATTTCATGAAAAATGCAACGGGGTGTTTAGCCAGGCCGGAAACGGCGGGTTTACATTTTTAGGTCTGGCACGACGTTACCTATCTTCCACAAACAAGGGAAGGTTTAATTTAAAGCAGACTGGTTATGCTGAAAGTGAGGGCGGTTTGGGAGAATGGCGTGTCATTTTTAGCTTCTGAAAAGAAAACTATTGCGACGGCTTTGTTCAGTGTACGTTTTTTGAGTAATAACAGAGTGCTTAATTGCGAACTGTCATAAGGTCAGGGCGAGGCCGTGTTGCATGAATTTTACTCAAAAAAGCACTAATGTTAATAAAATGGTTGCTCTGTTCGTTAGAGATTTTGAAAAAAAAAAAAGAATTTAATCCACCAAAAATATTCATTACTTCAGCATGAAAGGATAACAGATTATACTGCAAAAACACATTTATTTTGTTGCATGGAAAAAGTTCATAGTGGTTTGCAATGCAAAAATGAAAATATAACGTTGATGAAAGAAATGTTTTCTTGCAGTGATCTGGTTGAGAACGAAAAGTAATAGGCAGTATTAATTTATTCAACAATTTTATGACTTGAAAAACGACTGAAAGCACGAATATTTCATTCGTGATAAACTGATTCGAAAGTATTGCTGTGTTCGTGCAGAATTTTATATCCTGCCATGGAAATTGACGGTAAGAAGTTTTGAAAGGTGTAACGGGAGGAAAACCTCAAAGCAGCTGCACTTTGAAACAGTTGTTAGAGAAGGTGGAAAGTTAGATGGAAGGAAGAGAATATGAACGGAGGTGCAGTAAAAGGAGTGAAAGAGGTTGCAGCTAGGGGCTTTAAGGAGGGACGCTGCAAAGACCCTTAAGTAATGCCTACAGTGTACCACGCGAGGTGCATTGACCCGTACGGGGATTTCAGTATTTAAGACCTTGCCAATCCAGTTTTCCTTTCAGATATTCTCTTGAGGACAAAACCTACTCTAAGTCTCCTCTTTGCAGTTGTTAATCCTCTTTGTTACTTCCCGGTATATTCCTTCCTCTTTAATCTCTGATTTTATGATGAAGGCTACCTGTCTCCACAGCGCATATACCTCTTCTCGTTCAGGTGCATTCAGTAACATCGAGAAGTCACTACCATAAAGGCGAACGGGCTAAACAGTCCCTTCAGCCCCTGCAAGTTTTAGTTTTCTGTAAAAGTAAACTATTGTGCTGGCTTT
Organism: Macrobrachium rosenbergii; assembly: GCF_040412425.1. Classification (NCBI taxonomy): domain Eukaryota; kingdom Metazoa; phylum Arthropoda; class Malacostraca; order Decapoda; family Palaemonidae; genus Macrobrachium; species Macrobrachium rosenbergii. The sequence continues at coordinate 31,345,767 of NC_089764.1, read as the reverse complement.
GTCTGTCTGTCCGCACTTTATCTGTCCGTCCGCACTTTATCTGTCCGCGGGATTTTTCTGTCCGCACTTTATCTGTCCGCGGGATTTGTCTGTCCGCACTTTATCTGTCCGCGGGATTTGTCTGTCCGCACTTTTTCTGTCCGCCCTCAGATCTTAAAAACTATTGAGGCTAGAGGGCTGCAAATTGGTATGTTGACTATCCACCCCCCAATCATCAAACATACCAAATTGCAGCCCTCTAGCCTCAGTAGTTTTTATTTTATATAAGGTTAAAGGTAGCCGTAATCGTGCTTCTGGCAACGATGTAGGACAGGCCACCACCGGGCCGTGTAGTTACACGGGCCGCGGTTCATACAGCATTTTACCGAGACCACCGAAAGATAGATCTGTTGTCGGCGGTCTTGATTATACGCTGTAGCTGCTGTACGGAAAACTCGATTGCGCCGAAGAAACTTCGATACATTTTTTACTTTTTTTTTTTCTCAAACGAAAATGATAACAATAGTCATTTTATATATAAAGATGAAATGAATCAATGATCATGTTCCATCCGCTCAACACGGATATGTTTCTTTCTAAGAAATGGAAGACGAGCTAAAAAAGGAAATTAGAAATCACAGTCAGACAGACAAAGTGTTAGATTTCGCTGTGAAGGCTCAACAAACAAACGACCTGGCGTCTAATGAACGGCTGTGTGTGTCTGCTTACTCAAGGTGGGGGGGAGAGTGGTCAATAACTCCTCGTATTTTAAGAATAATAGAGACGAGATAATCCTGACATCTGTGCATTTCCCAGGCCGTGTGAAAGGCTATTGAAAGATCCAGTTTTGCTGAGGATATTATATTTATATTTCATTTAGGTAAATCTTGGAGATTGGGTTTCATGGAATCTTTGTAGACTTCACTGTGTTGTAAAGGTTTTGTACTGGTCTCGTTTTTTTTAGTTTTCTGGAAAAGAAAACTATTGTGCCGGCTTTGTCTGTCCCCCCTCAGATCTTAAAAACTACTGAGGCTAGAGTGCTTCAAATTGGTATGTTAATCATCCACCCTCCAATCATCAAACATACCGAATTGCAGCCCTCTAGCCTCAGTAGTTTTTATTTCATCTAAGGTTAAAGTTAGCCATAGTCGTGCTTCTGGCAACAATATAGTATAGGCCCCCACCGTGCCATGGTAAAAGTTTCATGGGCCGCGGCTCATACAGCCTTATACCGAGACCACCGAAAGAGAGATCTATTTTCGGTGGCCTTGATTATACGCTGTAGCGGCTGTACAGAAAACTCGATTGCGCCGAAGAAACTTCGGCGCATTATTTACTTGAATTAATTTAATTTCCCTTTACTGATTAACAATTTTGTAATTTTGGGAGAGTAGTTTCTAACATAAGGAATCTAACATAGTTTAGACTTTGAGGGTATCTGTTATTCTTTCAGGTAAATTGTTTAGATTGAAAAGTGATTAAATTACTGATGAAACAACAGCGTGGCTACAAGATACAAAAAGGAAATGTGTTACATAAATTTTGAAAGCTTACTGACGCGTGCTTGCCGATATCGTAACGAAAAAGATTTACTGTTGCAACTTTGATTAAAAAACCTAGTGACCAGAACCAGGAATTGTAGCACGGGAAAGATTGCACATTCTGCCATTTCATCATACCACTATTGAGTTCGCAACAGAGATTTCAGATTATTTTCTCAAGAACACTCCAATCAACAAGTAAAATATTCGCCGAAGTTTCTTCGGCGCACTCGAGTTTTCTGTACAGCATATAATCAATGCCACCGAAAATAGATCTATCTTTCGGTGGTCTCGGTATAATGTTGTATGAGCCGCAACCCACGAAACTTTAACCAAGGCCCGGTGGTGGCCTATCCTATATCGTTGCTAGATGCACGATTATGGCTAACTTTAACCTTAAATAAAATAAAAACTACTGAGGCTAGAGGGCTGCAATTTAGTATGGTTGATGATTGGAGGGTGGATGATGAACCTACCGATTTGCAGCCCTCTGGCCTCAGTAGTTTTTAAGATCTGGGGGCGGACAGAAAAAAAGTGCTGACAGAATAGAGTGCGGACGGACAAACAAAGCCGGCACAATGGTTTTCTTTTACAGAAAACTAAAAGCACAGGAATATCACAGAAGACAGAGTTATGAATTTCAAGTCCCGTATTTGCTTAAGATCATAATTGTGTTTCGAATCACATTTTTGATGTGGTTGGTGAATTATATATCAGTAGTACGGTATTACAGGCCACCACAACTGTACTAAATAGAATTTCACGGGCATAGATCAGCTCAGAATGTATGTGTGTAGGAAATCGCTAACTTTCACTGATAAGAGCTAAATTTATCGTGGTTTTAGACATTGGGAGACGGGGGAGGAAGTGCTACCAATCAAAATTAATCGAATTATTTCTATAAATTCACACTCGCCTAATATGTTAGGTTGACGTTAGAAAGCATAAAGGGTGGACAACTCAGCCATTTACCAGAAGAGTGACAAAACTCAAAAAATGTGTTTTTTGAGATATGGATACCAGCAGATAGGCCGTTCCTCGTTCCACATTGTGGTAAAAACGTCTTATTTATAATACTAACCGCTAGAGGGCATGCCATGCCCCTGTTACACTACAGAGAGTACAGAAAGTTTTAAACTTTAAATTACTGCTCCTGAAAAAGAGCAAATTTTGAGTCATGTCACCCTTCTGGCAAATGAGCGAAATGACAAGGGATTTTCTGTGAGGGAGCAACGGGGTAGATAGGGGTTATTATCACATTAACAATTCTAATTACGCAGTGTTTGGAAAAAAGGGGAGTATTATCGCGGAAAAGGAACTGGAATATGTACCCTTGTGATTGCACGATGTGAGTTAATTCGAGGTTCGGGTTCCCCCTCGAGGATTTAAGAAAGTTTCCTTAATTAACGGTAATTAAGTTATCATATTTAACTTGAAGTTTACAAGGCGCGTGTGCGTGTGTGTGTGTGTGTGTGTGTGTGTGTAAACCCAGATAATTTCACCTATCTGAGAAGGATCCATCACAGTTGCACAGCTCAGTGGTCTTACCGTTTCTCTTAAGTATTTTCTTAGTGGACTTGGTAAAATGTCAGTCTTGATGTTTCTTTTTAGTTTTCTGTAAAAGAAAACTATTGCGCCGGGTTTGTCTGTCCGTCCGCACTTTTTCTGTCCGCACTTTTTTCTGTCCGCACTTTTTCTGTCCGCTCTCAGATCTTAAAAACTACTGAGGCTAGAGGGCTGCAAGTTGGTACGTTGATCATCCACCCTCCAGTCATCAAACATACCAAATTGCAGCCATCTAGCCTCAATAGTTTTTATTTCATTTAAAGTTAAATTTAGCCATCATCGTGCTTTTGAGAGTTTCTGGCAACGCAACAACACAGGCCACCACGGCTGGCTGAGAGTTTCAAGGTTGCGCCGAAGGCTCGGCGCACAGCATTATACAGAGACCAACGAAAGATAGAGCTGATTGTCGGTGGCCATGATTTTATAAGAACCCTAGCAACGGGTACACAGAAATTATCGAGGTTCGCCGAAATAAATAACTTCATCAGCCGGCGCATTTTTTACTGTTAATGAGATTAATGATTCAGATGTTATTGTCAGTCTGAAATTATAATTTGGGAAATGTAGCCTACCAATAATCGTTCTTCAGATAGAAGTTTTGATATGTAACTTTAATTGTTAGGGTCGTATTCACTATCCTTCATTGGGTTTTTCCATCTAATTGTTGCAAAATACATTATAACTGTTGCCAACCGCAGGGTTCCTGATGAAAGGGACTGTTGCCTGTCGCAAAATGATTTTATTTCGAACTTTCAAAGAATAATTCTTTCGGATTTTTGGTGTTGCAATACCATCATCTGCATATTAATTTAGCATATTATTCGTGAAATATTTTTGTTAACCCGAATATTTTGTTTTTTGCAGTAGATTTTATTTTGTCAGGAAAAAAAATAGTGACTATTCATTTCATATATTTTCACAAAGAAAGATGGAAATTATCGTTGATTTTTTTTTTTTATGAAAATCTCCGTTTGATTTATTCTGGCGTAAGTCCTTTGGCGCAATCGAGTTTTCTGTGCAGCCATTACAGAGTATATGCAAGGCCACCAAAAATAGATCTATCTTTTTGTGGTCTTGATGTAATGCTGTATGAGCCGCGGCCCATGAAACTTTTACCACGGCCCGTTGTGGAGGACAAACCGTTGCCAGAAGCAGGATTATGGCTAACGTTAACCTTAAATAAAATAAAAATTACTGAGGCTAGAGGGCGGCAATTTGGTATGTTTGATGATTGGAGGGTGGATGACCAACATACCAATTTGCAGCCCTCAAGCCTCAGTAGTTTTTAAGATCTGAAGGCGAACAGGAAAAAAAGTGCGGACAGAATAAAGTGCGGACGGACAGACAAAGCCGGCACAATAGTTTCCTTTTACAGAAAACTAAAGAATAGACCAAAAACGAATACCCTCAATCCTTCAGCACACTGAGAAGGAATAGTCTTCTTAGACCATTCCCTTAATATTTCCAGACTCTTATCTGGTGAAACCGGGTTTTAATGGTACGAAGGCTGGCGTCTTTTCGCGCTGAATTTCATGGAAGAAATCTTAATCTTTCTTTCCTTGAATATGGATGAGGTACGGCGCTTTCTTCAAACCCTGATAATTATCCTGGTTCAAAAATGTGGTAAAACTGAGTTCTCGGAAGAATCTGGCATTGCGAAGTTGCCATGGAGACACTACCAAAGATTAATATTAGGTATTCAGAAACAAGGTTTATTTTTTAGTGGTTTTTAGTTTTCTCCTAGAGGGCTGCTAATTGGGATGTTGATCAGTCACCCTCCAAACTTCAAACATGCCAAATTGCAGCCCTCTAGCCTCGGTAGTTTTTATTTTATTTAAGGTTAACGTTAGCCATGATCGTGCGTCTGGCACCGCTATAGGAGCCAACAACATAGGCCACCAATGGAGCTGAAAGTTTCATGGGCCGGGGCTGAGAGTTTCATGTGCCGTAGCTGAGAGTTTCATACAGCATTATACGATGAACAGAAAACTCGATTGCGCCGAAGAAACTTCGGCGCATTTTTTACTTGTTTTTATTTATATGAGATACGCATATGTTACGTATACGGATGAAAATGTAATTATCATTTTAATTAGTTTTTCAATTATGCAAACGTTCATTAAAATACCCTATAAATACAGAATCAATAACGTTAAAAAATACAACTGCTTTAAGTAAATGTTATAAGAAACAAGTAAAAAATGCGCTGAAGTGTCTTCGGCGCGGTCGAGTTTTCTGTTCAGCCACTACAGCGTATAATCAAGGCCACCGAAAATTGATCTATCTTTCAATGGTCTCGGTATAATGCTGTATGAGCCGTGGCCCGTGAAACTTTAACCACGGCCCGATGGTGGCCTATCCTGCATCATTGCCACGAGCACGATTACGGCTAACTTTAATCTTAAATAAAATCAAAACTACTAAGGCTAGAGGGCTGCAATTTGGTATGTTAAAACTACTAAGGCTAGAGGGCTGCAATTTGGTATGTTTGATGACTGGAGGGTGGGTGATCAACGTACCAATTCGCAGCCCTCTAGCCTCGGTAGTTTTTAAGATCTGAGGGCGGACAGACAGTGCGGACGGACAGACAAAGCCATCACGATAGTTTTCTTTCACAGAAAACTAAACGTTCTTTGGGGGGAAACTCAGTATCTTATTTTCATCGCCCAGGAACTTTGCAATACAGATTCATTAAGACTTGAGGCATAAAATCAGGCATTCAGGCTTCTCCTCTTCACATTTTCAGGGGGAATTAAGACCTGTCAGTCCAGAGGTTCAGATGTGTAGGAAGATATTTGGACGAGAATGTCATGTATAATATTCAGATTTCCTGTACACGTGTATACTTACTGTATGTATACTGTAAAGAAGACATTTGATAGTCCTCGTTAGTTTGGAAGCTAAACTGGAAACATGTTTTGCTATGTATATATGTATGCATATATATATGTATATGTATATATATATATATAAATATATATATATGTTTGTATGTATGCAAACATATGTAATACACATATGTATATATATATATACATATAATATATACATACATACATACATGCATACGTATATTTCCCTTCCAGAATCACGCAGCGAGTATATGCAAGAGTTAGAAACTGGAATATACGAGAGGGAAAATGAATAAATAGGGAGATGGCAAACATACGGGAGATGAATAATCAGAGGAGAGGCCAACAACATGAAGAGGAAACAACATTCGTGGTGGAAAACATTCCAACATTTTCGGTTTTACTTTAATAACAAAATACAGTTCGTGTCGAGCAAAATTCAGCTCTAAATTGAGAAGTTTCATATAATTTTACTTCCGTAGCTTTTAAAGTAACTAGATTTCTGTTTCACCTTCATCATTTTTGCCACTTTTTAGTTTTCTGTAGAAGAAAACTATTGTGCCGGCTTTTAGTGTGTCTACTCTAATATATTAATATATATATATATATATATATATATATATATATATATATATATATATATATATATATATATATATATATATGTATGTATGTATGCATGTATGTATGTATGTATGTAAGTATATATATTAATTCATCACCAAAAAAAAAAAAAGATTGAGAACCACTGCACTAAGGTAATTCAACTGTATTTATCAATATTCGTGGAAATCCGTTCACTAGGTACAGACAGACACTGCCCACGCATCAACTCCTGGAGGTTAGTTATTGTGCAGTGTTTCCCAAGCAAAGTAAATCCTGGAATCAGGACGCAACATAATCTCGGCCAATCAATTAGGGATTCGTTTGAAGAGAATCAGCTGCCTCCTTTATCACTGACAATGCGGCGTATGGATATTTCCCAATCGTCTGTTTAGACTTGTAAAGATTTCACTTCACTTTTGGGAGAAGATAAATAACTGTAACTTTAGTCACTGTTATTAATTGAAAATACAGGAAGTACAGCGTAACACGGGGGATACAAGACTGTATTTGCTGTAGGCATACAAGAAGCTTGACTCCTTAAGATAAAATTGTTTTCTGGAAACCTGGAAAGCTCTACGACGATATAAAATGTCCAACTGCTTATCACTAAGGCAGCTCTTAAATAGTCCTCTGGAACCATCTGGAAGCTCTGGAAGTTTCTGGAAGCCTCTGGAAGTTTCTGGAATCGTCTGGAAGTTTCTGGAATCGTCTGGAAGTTTCTGGAAGCCTCTGAAAGTTTCTGGAAGTCTCTGGAAGCCTAATGTTGACTGTCATGAAGGATTTTATTTCTTGATATATTCAGATCAATGCACTTCTATAGTCACAGTGCCTTTTCATTTTCTTTATAATTTACCTCTCTCTCTCTCTCTCTCTCTCTCTCTCTCTCTCTCTCTCTCTCTCTCTCTCTCTCTCTCTCAAGGTCCCTTCACAATCCTTCGAGACTAATAGCCAAACTTGTTCGTTCTAACTTCAGAAGCGATTGATTTGTTGTCCATTTACTGTCTGGGAGACATCACAGGTCCCACCATCCCCGATTCAGGCGAGTGACTGATCTGCATGTCGTTTGAGGATGTGTCCTTGACGAAAGTAAACAGTTTTCTCTCCTTGAAGCTTTGCTCTGAACTTTAAGAGGATGGGGATGGTGTGGGAGGAGGAAAGGTAGCGGGGGGGCGACGGAGCAAAGTCAACATCTCTCTCTCTCTCTCTCTCTCTCTCTCTCTCTCTCTCTCTCTCTCTCTCCCCATTTTATACTGGAACAACTGCTCTCTCTCTCTCTCTCTCTCTCTCTCTCTCTCTCTCTCTCTCTCTCTCTCTCCATTCATATACTGGAAACAATATTTATCAATAAAACTGATCTCTCTCTCTCTCTCTCTCTCTCTCTCTCTCTCTCTCTCTCTCTCTCTTCTCTTATACAGAAAACAATATTTATCAATAAAACTGATGCTCTCTCTCTCTCTCTCTCTCTCTCTCTCTCTCTCTCTCTCTCTCTCTCTCTCTCTCTCTCTCTCTCTCTTCACTTATGCAGGAAACAATATGTATCAATAAAACCGATGCTCTCTCTCTCTCTCTCTCTCTCTCTCTCTCTCTCTCTCTCTCTCTCTCTCTCTCTCAATATGCTCTCTCTCTCTCTCTCTCTCTCTCTCTCTCTCTCTCTCTCTCTCTCTTCTCTTACACAGGAAACAATATTTATCCATAAAACTGATGCTCTCTCTCTCTCTCTCTCTCTCTCTCTCTCTCTCTCTCTCTCTCTCTCTCTCTCTCTTCACTTACACAGGAAACAATTTTTATCAGTAAAACTGATGTTTTTTTTTGTTATGTAAACTTTTGGAACTTTTCGTCTCAATGTCATCTTCATCACTGCCGGGTCTAACATCATTAAGTTAAGTATACCATAGTTTTACCAGACCACTGAGCTGATTAACAGCTCTCCTAGGGCACACTTCGTTCTAATCAATAACTGACGGCTCAGCACCTCTGTCTTTCCTGCCGAGAATCGGACGAACAGTCCACTAGAAGAAGTAAATGAAATATTCACTTCCATTCAGGTCAATCGACAGCCCCAGACAGGCTGAAACCCTATAGCTATTTACGTTGTATTTTTGCCTTTATTGTTTGTGTTCTGAAAGGAGTTAAATTGCCTTGAAGTTCTTCAAAGTGTTGGCCAGAAGAAGAAGAAGAAGAAGAAGAAGAAGAAGAAGAAGAAGAAGAAGAAGAAGAAGAAGGAGAAGACGAAAACATAAAACATGTCAAGAATTTAAGTGATTTAAAGCGCGAGCGGGAATCCAGCATGTTCGAATTTTGACGTTTGAAGCGACAAGTTCATCGGGAATGTCTGGTGAAGCCTGAGGCTTGTTTAAGGCAACTGACAACTGTCTGTTTTGTTCGCGTGATCCGACGACAGTTTCGTAACTGCAGTTAGATACACTTCGAGTGTAAATTTATCTGGCCTTCACCTTTCAGTCTGGGAGACATGGGAGTAAATCCTAGTGTCTTTAGAAACTATCCCAGGATAAAAAAAACTTTGTGACCTTACTTAGGAAATCACAATTGTCCTAAGCCTATATATAGGGTAATTCTCGCTGTTATTGCTTTTATCATTATCGTCATATTTTTACATTGATTGATGCCTTTATGAGTTTTACTGTAATTTCGATTTTGTGCTTATTCGAGTTTTCCATTCTTTTCTGTAAAAGAAAACTATTGTACTGACTTTGCCTGTCCGTCCGGACTTTCATTCTGTCCACAATTTTTCTGTCTGCCCGCAGATCTTAAAAACTACTGAGACTAGAGGGCTGCAAATTGGTATGTCGATCATCCACCCCCCAATCATCAAACATACCAAATTGCAGCCCTCTAGCCTCGGTAGTTTTGATTTTATTTAAGGTTAAAGTTAGCCATAATCGTGCCTCTGGCAACGATATAAGATCGGCCACCACGGGGCCTTGGTTAAAGTTTCACGGGCCGCGGCTCACACAGCATTATACCGAG